>NW_007729145.1:21450-50930 GCF_000696425.1 Galeopterus variegatus
TTTTAAAAAAAAAAAAAAAAAAAAAAAAAGTCCTGTGAACGCTGACCCATGGCACTGGATATTTTTCCAAATATCATTTGGGGCTGGCCAGTAGCTCACTTGGTTAGCCTTATAACACCAAGGTCACGGTTTAGGATCCCCATAGCTGCCAGCCGCCTAGGTAAGTAAATAAATAAATTTGAACATAGTACCAAATACAGAGTCTAATGAAAGGTAATTCTCACCCTGTCTCCTAGCCAGTTCCCATCCCCCGTTCCACAGCATCATGTTTAATGGTTCATTCTGTGTTATAAGGACGTACCATGAGTGATTGATCTGGACCCTTATTATCGGACAGATAAGTTGTTTCCAATTTTCTCTGCTATAGACAATTGTAGTTTCCTTGAAGGGCTAAGCCTCTGGTCTTAGTTGGGAGGGGCAAGATCCACTGGCAAACTCCAACCGCCAGTTTCCGCTCCTGGATCCGTACATGGCTCTATATATACACTTACTACACTCAGGCGATCCCTGTACTTACTCGTGTCTGCCATCTGGCTCTGAGCCTCCAGTGGCCGGGGTCCTTGGCTGACGTCCCCCACTTATCCACCCAGTACAGCTGGGGGACTCAGTTAATAATAATAACAAACATTTACTGATGGCTTTCTCTGTTCCAGAAATTGTGCTAGGCACATTAGGTACATCGTGTCATGTAATCCTCCTTGTAACTCTAGGAGTTAGGGATTAGAATGTTCCCTATTTTATAGAGGAAAAAAGTGAGGCTAAGAGAAGTGAGGTAATAAAAGCCAATGTTTATTGAGCGCTAATCATGTGTCAGGCACTCTTCTATGGCTTTACACAGATAATTTCGCTAAATACTCAAAATAACCCTGTGTGTCCTGGTACCAGCCAGTTGCCAAAAACAAACAACAACAAAAATAACCCTGTGTGATAGGTTCCATTATTACTTCCATTTTACAGAGGAGGCAGAGAGAGGTTAAATGACTTACCCTAAATCACACAGCTAATTAGACAGGTTCAATGCCAGAGTACAAGCCACTGTGCTATACAGCTTTTACACATTAATTTATTCAACAAATATTTACTGAGCACTTACTTTGTCAGCACTGTGCTACACATTTGGTATAAATCAGTAAACAAAACAGACAAAATTCTCCCCTTGAACTTCCTCAATCTGATAAAGGGCATCTACAAAAAACCTACAACTAGTAACATTCTTAATGGAACAAAGCAAAGTGCTCTATCACCACTTCCAATCAATGTTGTATTGGAGGTCCTAGCTCATTGAATAAGTCAAGAAAAAGAAATAAAAGGCATAAAGATCATAAAAAAAATTAAAACTGTCCCTATTTGCATATGATGTGATTGTTTATGTAGAAAATCCCAAGGAGTTAACAAAACAACTACTAAAACTAATAGGTGAATTTAGCAAGGTTGCAGGAATCAAGATCAATATACAAAAATAAACTTTATGTCTGATAGAGTTTGTACTTCTTGTCCCCGCCAAAACTCATGTGAGATTTGATCCCCAATGTGGCAGTGATGGAAACTGATTGAGTCATGGGGGCGGATCCCTCATGAATGGATTAATGCTCTCCATGGAGGAGGAGGGCCTGAGTGAGATCTTGCTCTATTAGTTCCCGCAAGAGCTCGGCGATTAATAGACCCTGGCACCTCCCCTCTCTCTCTCTTGCTTCCTCTCACCATGTGATCTGCGTGTACCTGCCAGCTGTCTCTCACTTTCTGCCACGAGTAGAGGCAGCTTGAGGCCCACACCAGGTGCAGCTGTTCCAAAATCGTAAGCCAAATAAACCTCTTTTCTTTATAAATTACCCAGTCTCAGGTGTTCTGTTATAGCAACACAAAACTAATACAATGTTTATATGCTAGCAGGAAACCATTGTAAAGTGAGATTTTAAATAATTTCCTTTGCAATAGCATTGAAAACCAAAATACTTAGAAATAAATTTAGCAAAAGATGTGCAGGATTCCAATACCAAAAATAAAATACTGCTGAGACACATTAAAGAAGGTCTAAATAAATGGAGAAATATACCACATTTGTGGACTGGAAAAAACCTTGCTTGCCTTCATGGGGCTTACATTTTAGAGGGATAGGCAGAAAATAAGCAGTATACATGCCAAATAAGTAAATTATAGGGAAATCCAGGGGACTGTGGGAGCTTAGAGAGGGCACCTGACCTTACCTGGATATGGGATCACAAGGAGGTGTCTGAGTTAAAACCTGAAGTATGAGTAGGCATGGACCAGATAAAGAGTGACCAGAGCCTTGCAAAAGCTCAGGAAGGATTACAGTGAGTATAGGAGTCTGAACATAAACAACAAAATAAATTCTTTTATTTTACCAATTATTTACCATCACAAGATGGTTTCTTGACTGAACTATGGGCAGCTGTGACAATAATTTTTTTTTCTTTTTTTTTAAAGATGACCAGTAAGGGGATCTTCACCTTTGACTTGGTGTTGTCAGCACCACGCTCTCCCAAGTGAGCAAACTGGCCGTCCCTATATAGGGATCCGAACCCATGGCCTTGGTGTTATCAGCACCGCACTCTCCCAAGTGAGCCATGGGCCGGCCCTGACAATAATATTTTCTGAGATGTCCTAGAGTATCTGGAGGTCTTTTGAATCTAGAAGGGCAGCTGCCAATCTCTGCCAACACTAACCCCACCCAGAGCAAGGCTTGGATGACTTTGATCCTCCAAGGTCATCCTGTTTAGTTCCTGAGTCACGTATGAACTCCTGATCCTGTGCACTAGGGAGCCATTGAGGTTTTATGCAGGGTGCATTGTTGAACCTATGTGTTAAGAAGATTACTTTGCCTCCCTATGGAGAATGGGTTGTAGCAGGAAGAGTTGGAAACATACAAGAAGACAGGTGACCCTGTCAACTGCTATCGATTTTTCTCCATTCCTTCCCCAGGCCAAACCCTAACTATCTTTCACCTGGACAGCTGAAACCAGCCTATGCACTGGTCTCCAGACTCCATGAGGTAAATTCTCCATTTTTAAATTCAGCAAATATTTATTGAGTACTATGTACCAGGTTTTCTTTGAGGCACTGGGGATGTAGCAGTGAACAAAATGGAAATTATAAATATCCCTGCTCCTATGCAGATGACACCTTTGAAAGGCATGGAGAACAAAGGAATAATTTATTTCAGGTAGTGTTAAATTCCATGAATAAAATAAATCAAGGTGATAAGGTAGAGAATAATAAGAGAATGGGGCAGCCAGGCACTAAGATGGTCCCAATGATCTTCACATCTCATGTAGTCTCCTTCCACATGCCATCAGGACTGGTCTGTGTAACCAATAGAACACTGTAGAAGTTGCAGTGTTATAACACCAAGGTCAAGTGTTTGGCTCCCCATACTGGCCAGCAGGCAAAAAAAAAAAAAAAAAAAAAAAAAATTCAAATTCTGAAATAACTATCTGCTTTTTATTAATCTTCTGCCTTGCTCTCTTGAATTACTTTTTTTTGTGGGAAGCCAGCTGCTGTGTTGTGAGGTTACTCAAGTTGCCTTGTGGAGAGGCCCACATGGAGAAGAACTGAGGCCCCCAGCCAAGAGTCAGCACCTAGCCAAGAGTCAGCACCCACCTGCCCGCCATGTGAGTGAGCCTCCTTGGACATGGACTCTTTAGTTCTTGGCAAGTCTTTGGATGACTGCAGCCACAGCCTGATCCTCATGAGAGACTCTGAGCAAGAGCCACCCAGAGAGGTTGAGTTGTTGGGGTCTTGTTATGAGGCACCCTCCCACAAGAAATGCACTTACACACCACTTGTGCAGAAAAGGGCAGTTTAGGGCCGGCCCGGTGGCGCACTGGAGAGTGCACCGCTTGGGAGTGCCGCGGCGCTCCCGCCGAGGGTTCGGATCCCATGTGGAGACCGGTTCCCGCTCGCTGGCTGAGCGCGGTGCGGGCGCAACACCGAGGGTTGCGATCCCGTTACCGGTCAGTAAAAAAGACAAAAAGGGGCCGGCCCGTGGCTCACTCGGTAGAGTGCGGTGCTGATAACACCAAGGCCCCGGGTTCGGATCCCACATAGGGATGGCCGGTTCGCTCACTGGCTGAGCGTGGTGCTGACAACACCAAGTCGAGGGTTAAGATCCCCTTACCGGTCATCTTTTAAAAAAAAAAAAAAAAAAAAACAGAAAAGGGCAGTTTATTCCCTCCAGCTGGCCAGCGTCCATCTCCCAAGGAGGAACCAAGGAAGAACACCCTCGGGCTTTGGTCTTATGGGGTTTTTAAAGGCAAAAACTACTTCCCGTTGGCACACGGGTTTGTCCAGATGCACAAAGCAAGCTAGGGAGCTAGGTCCCAAAGGCCAAGAACGAGCCATCAAGCATACAAGTTTTCGTTGTGCATGCTTCCTGTTCCCATGTACTAGTTCACTGTGCATGGCTCCTGTTTCTATGCAACGACTTTTGTTTCTGTGAGAAGGTCAACGGTTTCTCATGCAGAAGTGGGGGGTAGTCTGCAGGTCAGACAGGGGGCAAAATGGAGTTACTTAGGTTAAGCAAGCAATTCTACAGAAGCAGACAGCGTACGCTGTGAGGGTGTAGGGAGCTCTGTTTCATTCCCAACTCCTCTTTAGGAAGGAATCAAACCATTGATTCATCGGTACTTAATTTGTTGTACTTAGTGTGTAAAACATGGAGTTTGACTGACTGTTTGTTAACCAAGGTGACCAGGAAAAAAGATTTTTAAACCAATTTTTATAATTACTATATGACTTTTTTATTTTTTTAATGTGTTTTCTGACTAATGCAAGGCTGTCTTTAATAACACCTGAATGGTTGGTATGGAAGCAACAGGTTTCCCTAGAGCCATATATAATCCACCTTGTCAGTCTGACTGTGTGGATTATGTATGGGTGCAGCTGCTGCTGTGCATTCAGGTAGGTCCAGCCTCTGTGTAGGACACAACGACCACAGCAAAGAGGAAAAAATTAACTTTTTACAACATTGTCAGATTGACCACTTGGTGTAAATCTTTTTATCAAAGCACTTTATATTTTAAAATTGTTATTTAATTAGAAAAACTCCCAAAAAACTAGGCATAGAAAGCAGTTTCTCAATGTAATGAAGTGCATCTACAAAAAACCCACAGCTAACATCATACTTAATGACGAAAAACTGGGTGCTTTTCCCATAAACTGAGGAATAAAGCAAGCGTGCCCGTTCTTGCCATTTTTATGCAGCATTTTATGGGGCCAGCATTGTATGCCAGCCAGTCTGCTCATGACAAAGAAGGGGGTCCGGATTGGAAAGGAACAAGTAAAACTGTCTTTATCCATAGATGGTATGGTCCTGCGTGTAGAAAATACTGAGGAATCCATACAAAAAGCTACCAGAACTAAACATGTTTGGCAAGTTTGAGGACCTGAGATTAAAATGAAAAAAGCAATTGTACTTCTATATACTAGCAATGAACAGTCTGAAGATGAACTTAATTTCATTTACAATAGCATTGAAGAGAATAAAATGTTTAGGAACAAATTTAACAAAAGCATGCAAGACTTTGTTGAAAACTGCAAAATACTGCTAATAGAAATTAAAGACAATCTAAATAAATGCAGAGACGTTTTATGTTCATGGACTAGAAGACAATATTGTTAAGATGTCAATTTTTCCCAAATTGATCGATAGATTCAATGTAACCCCTCTCAAATTCCAGGAGGCCTTTTTGCAGAATTGACCCTCTCAAATTCCAGGAGGCCTTTATGCAGAATTGACTAATTGCTTTTGTCAGTGGGTAGGCTTTTCTGACCAAGGGGTGAATCTGGTGTATTACCCTGTTGGAGGGCCTGAAGAGCCTGGTTAGTGATTTCAGCAAGTTTATCATCTTTGAGGCAAGGCAACAGAGAGGGTGCAATTCCTTGTATGTAGGGGGTGCATTTAGCCCTTAGGAGGGCAAAGGGAAGGAGGCTCACCCAGTTCTCACCAGTCTCTAGTTTAATTTGGTAAGTGTTTCTTTTAAAGTCCGATTCATTCATTCTACGTGTCCTGAACTTTGGGGGCTATAAATATAATGTAAATTCCAATTTATTTTTATTTTATTTATTTATTTATTTATTTATTTATTTATTTATTTATTGAGACCGGCCGCACCGCGCTCAGCCAGTGAGCGCAGCGGCCATCCCTATATAGGATCTGAACCCGTGGTGGGAGCGCTGCCGCACCCTCCAGAGTGCGCCACGGGCTCGGCCCTCCAATTTATTTTTAATGTTTTAGCTAATAATTGGGAAATTGGGGCTGTGAAAGCTGGGCCAGTGTCAGACCCCAAGGTTACAGGTAGGCCGAATCTGGGGACAATTTCTTGTAACAATTTTTTTAGGTTTCAGTTTTGGTAGGAAAGGCTTCTACCCATCCAGAAAAAGTGTCTGTGAACACCAAAAGGTAGTGACACCAGTATTGTCCAGGTTTTACCTCGGTGAAGTCAATTTCCCAGTGTCCACCAGCGTTGGTTCCTTGCATTCTGGTTCCAAGGGGCAGCCTTGATTTTGGCCCTGGATTTACTTGTGAACAAATTTCATATCGGGCAACAATGTCTTTTGTTATTTTGTCAAGATCTTGGATGTAATAATATTTTTTAAAAGTTCAGTTAATTTTGTGGATCCAATGTATGTTCCTTGATGTATCTGTTTAATCGGCAATCTGCCTAGAGCCTGTGGCAAATAAGTCCTGTGGTCTGGCAGAATTTTCTAATTCTTGGCATTGTTGGAGGCTTTTAAGATTTTAGCATGTTTTACTTCTTCTTTAGTATAATGGGGAGTCGGCAGCAATTGAGGTGCCAGAACGACTATTTAAGAGTCAAATGGCCCCACTGGTTTTAATGTGGCCTCTTTGGCAGTCAAATCTGTAGCAGCATTGCCTTGGGTCTCAAACAAGTTATCTTTCTGGTGCCCCGGACGATGTGTGATGGCCACTCTTTTGGGATACCATATAGCCTCAAGGAAGGCTAGTGTTTTTGTGTTATTATTTATTTATTTACTTAGTTATTTATTTTCTGATGTTAATAGTCCTTTCTGTTTGTATAAGGCCCTGTGAACACAGGCAGTGGCAAAAGCATATCTGTTATCAGTATATTTGTTAACAGTTTTATCTTTTCCATACTTTAAAGCCTGTGTTAGGGCTATGAGTTCAGCCTTTTAAGCAGATGTTCTTTGATTTAAGGTTTGAGCCCAAATGACCCCATCTAAAGTTACTATGGCTGTCCTGGCATACCTGATTCCATTGGAGATGAATCTGCTTTGGCATGCCTGATTCCATTGGAGATGAAACTGCTGTCATCAGTGAACAGCATTTCATTAGGCTCTGTCCAGGGCACATCAGTCAGGTCCAGCCAGAGGCCTTGGAGAGTCTTGACTGTTTCAAGGCAGTCACGGACAGGCTCAGTTGGGTCGTCATCTGGGAGGAGGGCAGCCAGATTTAGAGCTGTGGTTTTTAGGGGCTGATCTAGAAATAAAGCCTGATACTGGGTGAAGCGGGAGTTGGTGAGCCAACGTTCAGGTGCACTTTGTAAGAGAGTCTGTACAGAATGGGGGCCACTAAGCATATGTCTTACTAGTATATGTTTTACTAGTAAAACAGTTGCCGTTATGGCTCAGAGACAGGTTGGCCATCCTGTGGCCACACTGTTCAACTTCTTGGAGAGGTAGGTGATAGGCCTCTTCCATGGTCCCACAGCTTGGGTGGGCACCCCCTTGGCAATGCCTCACATCTTGGCAACAAACAGGCTGAAGGGCTTCATCAAATAAGGTTAGGAAATTTTTAAATCCTTGGGGGAGGTGAGTTCAAGTTAATTGTCCAGAGTATCCTCCCCCAGGGTCAGTCCATTCAAAGGCAAAGAGAGGTTGGCTCACTTCGGCCAGCGGGAGGCTGAAGAAGGCATCTTTAAGATCTAGCTTTTTGGTTTGTTTTTCTTCTGGACTATCTCTGTCGTTAAAGACCCTCTGGGCAATTTCAAACAGCTCAGATAACAATTTTCTTTTAAATCCTTCCTGTCTTTGAAGCTTTCTCCTAATGTCTGGGGCTGACTGGGTAACAAAGGCAATATTTATCACCCGCCAGTTTTCTGGGGTCTCAGGGTCCACAGGAGTGTGTGTCCTGTAAGCCTCCATAAGGCGTTCCAGGAAAGCGGCGCGGTTCTGTTTGGTCCCTGAATAGTTTCACTTACTTTTGACAGGTCAGTGGGCTTCCGGGCTGCTGCTCGGAGTCCCCTAAGGAGAGTCTGGCGATACAGGTCGAGAGCCCCCTTACCTTGGTCCATGTTTGGATCCCACCCATGTCTGTTACAGGGGAACATGCTTTTGATGTGAACGGGGTCATCAGAGGGTCAACCATCATGATCAGTAACAGTTTTCAGGGCCTCCCGCTGGTTCCGCTTGCGTTCTTCTGACGTGAAGAGTCTGCAGGAGCTGCTGACAGTCATTCCATGTAGGCTGGTGGGTAAAGAAAACAGTTTCCAGGAGGGGGATGAGGCCCTGAGGTTTTTCTGAGAAAGAAGGCTTTTTTTTTTTTTTTCCTTTTTGTCTTTTTTCGTGACCAGTAATGGGATCGCAACCCTCGGTGTCGCGCCCGCACCGCGCTCAACCAGTGAGCGGACCGGTCTCTATATGGGATCCGAACCCTCAGCGGGAGTGCCGCACTCTACCGAGTGCACCACCGGGCCGGCCCGAGAAAGAAGGATTTTGATTTTTCCAGTTGTAGTTCCAGGAAGCAAGGGAGCCTGTTGAAGCGAGAGGGAGGTTTGGAGGAGCGGCAGGGAGAGGCAGTGCCACTCCGAGTATGGGAAACAGGCAAAGAAAGTCCAGAAATGCACCCATAGTTCTGGCCAATTGGGTTTTAACAAAGTTGCCAGAGCAATTCTTTAGGATTTACATCTACCTAAATGTTGACTCTGACAACTGTTACACTGTGGAGTTAATAAGGCTGGAGTTAATAAACCAAAAATGAGGTTGACATTCTGGGATCATTCTGGGCCGGCCCTACTGGCTATATGTTTCAACATAGCCTTTCAGGAAGACGCATCAGATCAAACATGAGGTGGAGGAGAAGCAACAGCCAGAAGGCTGGATAAAGTGGCCTGTGAGAGAAAGAGAGGGGAGAGGGAGAGTCACCCTCTAGGGAAAGACTCAGACCCTGCAATTCCTGGGGTACACTACTGAGAAAGGGAGGTGCATGCAGTGAAACAGGGCTTAGTGGGAAGGGGTCTTCTCCACCTTCCTTCCTCCTATACACCAGTTGTACCAGCCCCTCTTCACTGCAGATTCTCCTCTAAATTGGGCTGTGACTCTTAAGGACACCATGGTGCGAGGGCCAAGTCCCCTACAAGAGTGAGTATCCATGCAGCAGAAGGCTGCACAGAGCTCCTCAAAGAGAGGAGCTGCCTGGGACACAAAAAAGTCTGCTTTTTTTTTTTTTTGGTGGTTTAACCAGGGATCTAACCTTAGACCTGTGTGTATCAGCACCATGCTCTAACCAGCTGAGCAACCAGCCAGCCCTTTTTGCAGTTTTGTTTCATTGTGTTTTGTTTTCGTGGCTGGCTGGTTTGGGGATCCGAACCCTTGACCTTGCTGTCTGCTGTCTTTTAGATCCACATTCACTGCCCTCCTATACCTTCCTCTTGCAACTGGGGCTAGGAGCCTGCAAACCACATTTCTTGTTCTCCTTTGCCAGTTGGTTTTCTTTTCTTTTTTTTTTTTTTTTTTTCCTTTTTGTCTTTTTTCGTGACCAGCAACGGATCGCAAGAGTACCCAAAACCTGGCCTACAACATTATCAGTCAAACACAACCCCTAGTGCTACTACTTATTATCATTTAAAATGTGGTAGATGTAATACATTTTAATTATAGGTATATGAACTAAACTATAGTAGTTACCGCTAGATTAACTTTATTTATTTGGAATGAGAAATAAGCACCTGTGAAAATTTTTTAACTTTCAGGTCATTATTGTACCGCCATCTTTTTTGGGCTGATGAGTTATTTCAAGCCTGTTTGCTTTATATAAGAGGACTTTGTGAAGATGCAATTAATCTCAAAAAAGATAATGACCTTAAAGATAATTCACCTGCCATATGCCTTGTAAAGGTGGGTACAAGTATACAAATATGAGCTAATTGGTTAGTACAGGTATAAGACCAATAAATATAGGTGTATAAAAACTGGGAAGAATAAATAGAGTTTTGAATAAAAGGAATACATATTTCCAAATCCATAAGTGTGGAGTATACTAACATTAATAAAGCAAATATGTTTCACAGGGCCTAGCTTCCAAGGCCCTGTAGTTTCAGGTATAGCCTAACTTTTTAAAATTACACATAGAAATGTTGAGCTTGCGAAAGGAAACTTTCCCTGGCCTGAAGTCTCTGTTGTAGATAAAGAATTGTAGCACAGCAAAATCGCTAACTGTAAGGGCAGATGTCCCCAGTTGGTTTTCTGTTTGTTTTTGGCAAGTGGCAGGCAGTAAGAAGCAAGAAGCTTTTCTCCTCTTGGCTTCTGGTGGTGCCTCAAGGGATGGCTGCCAAGTGCAAGCTCCTGCAGTCCTGCTCAGGCAGCCTGGTTCCCACTTCAACAGCACAGAAGCCTCTGGGAGACACCATCTTCCTCTCGTTCTGCTGGCCCTGGAGGTTTCTAGAAGCTTCCTGTAGCTACTAATCTTTAATAACCTCTTTCGCTCCTTCAAACCTTCCAAGCCTGCAGTGTCCAATTCCCTGCATTATGTTCCCTCTGGTTTAAATACCTAGAGTGGTTTCCATTTTCCTGATTTGATGCTGACTGAGTCAACAGGAGAGGGAAGGCTCCTCTCCAGGTTCCTCTGAGAACCACAAACCCAGGAGGAAAGCATCCCTCACGTGGGCTGCTCTCTTTCCCCCAGAGTAAGATGATTCTAGAGCCAGACTGTCTGTACTTGGAGCTCTGCTTTGCCACTCAGCTATTGGCATAGAATGAGTTAGTCTCTCTGTGCCTGATTTCCTCCTCTGTAAAATGGGGAACATAATGGTCTCTACCTCATGGAGTCATGAAAATTAGGTACATGCAAAGCGCAGCACAGCCAGCACCATCCTACATGCTGTGTGTCAGTTTTTATTACCGTGTTTATTTATTGTTTTTGTTTTGTTTTTGCTGCCTGGCTGGTACAGGAATGTTATTACTTTAATATTTGTGGCTGTCAACTCAAAAAAAAAAAGGAAAAATAGTGGTGTTGATAACACCAAGGTCAAGGGTTCAGATCCTCATACCGGCCAGCTGCTAAATAACAATAATCATCATAATAGCATTCATTATATAATGTGAGATCTTAGAACGGCTCCAGCATCTTGTTCCAGACCTGCCTGGGTGGCCCCAGGTGAGTTATTTCCCTGTCTGGTCTTCTTCCCTCTGCTTAATGTGGATTTGGCACAGAATGACAGAACAGAATTCTAACACAATTTTCTTTCTTTTTTTTTTTAAAGATGACCGGTAAGGGGATCTTAACCCTTGGCCTGGTGTTGTCAGCACCACGCTCACCCAGTGAGCAACCGGCCATCCCTATATGGGATCCGAACCCGGGGCCTTGGTGTTATCAGCACCGCACTCTCCCGAGTGAGCCACGGGCCGGCCCAACACATACAATTTTTGTTCTAAAAATCTACTCTTCTTAGGGGTGACAATTCTTTTGACTGAAGACAACAATTCTATTTTATCTTGGATAACATGCCAGAAGCACACTTGATATGGATTCTCACCACTGTAGCTCTAAATGAGCCCCCTTGGTCCTATGTTTCCTCCCCAAGGTCAGAAGCACACAGAGAAAAAGATGCCACCATCTGATGGAAGCTCCTAGAAACTTCTCATTGTCTGTCCCCACTCCAACCCCCCACGCCTCCAGGGCTGGTGTTCCCATCCACCTCCTTCTGACTTCTTCCTTTCCAGAAACCTGGTCCCAGGGGAGGTTTCCAGATTCACTCTGCAAGTGCAGGGTCTGGAATCCGAGGGCAGTGGTGAGGACGAGGTGAGCAAAGACAGCCATAAAAACCTTCATCATCTCTCTGGTTGTGGATCCCTGGGATCACAGCTCCCAGGTCCCTGTGTGCCCAGCTCTGATCCTGTCCATATTAAAAGTAGAAGGTATGGAAATCACAGGATGGAACAACCTAGAATGATCAGGAAAAAACCTTGGGGGTGGTCACTGTTGACATGCAATTTTTACCCCCAAAAAAGGAAGTAAAGAACACAGGCTCACTAGTACTTTTACAGTGATCACACACTGGCGTTCATTTGGGGGCCATCCCAGAAAGGGCATGAGAGTTAATCCAACTGTGAAGTTAGGGGGAACAGCACACCCACAAGTCCACCCTCACTCTGACACCATCTGTAAGTTTGGAGTCCCCAAGATCACGGTGAGTTTCAGTAATTCACTAGAAAGACTCACAGAACTCACTGAAACCTGTTATACTCACAGTTATGGTTTATTACAGTGAAAGGATACAGATAAATCAGTCAAGGGAAGAGAACCATGGGGCAGTGTCCAGGAGAGCTCCAAATGTGAAATTTCCAGCTGTCCTGTTTCCTTGGAGCCGTGGACTGTGCTAACTTCTCCCAGCAATGATGTGTGACAACACGCATGGAGTTTTGCCAACCAGGACATTCACCTGAGCCTCAGTGTCTGGAATCTTTGTTGAAGCTCCAACCAGGACATTCACCTGAGCCTCAGTGTCTGGAATCTTCTTTGTTGAAGCTCCAACCAGGACATTCACCTGAGCCTCAGTGTCTGGAATCTTTGTTGAAGCTTGGGTACATAAACCTGATTGGTGTCCACATGGCTGACCTCAGTCTCCAGCCCCTCCAGAAGTCAACTGATATTGGCTGACCCAAAGTCCCCACTCTAGGTCATATTGTTACTATCTAGCTGGCCCAAGGCCTCCAGGTAAACAAAGATACTCTAACCTGGTGGGACATTCCAGGGCCTTAGAGGTGACCTCCTGGGAGCCAAGGGCAAAGGCCAGACCTCTTTTTGGGTAAAGTTAAATTCCTTACTACACAGAGGGTGATGGGCCCAAGAACAACTCCACCAGGGGATTTGTTAGCCCTGCCCTCCATGGACATCTTTCCTCAGGACTGAATCTGGGGCAGAGGGACTGAGGATGGTCGCCCTGACTCTGTGCTCAGCACACTTGAGCCTGGGCCCTGAGCCTTGACCAGGCAAGAATTGCCTCCAGGAGACTTCCAGAATGGGGGCTCCATGAGGGCTGGGATTTCTTATTTAACTTCTTATTAAAGAGCAGCACATATTCAGAAAAGTCCACAGATCATGGCATACAACTCAATGAATTTTTAAAAGGTTATGCCATGTTGGGCCGGCCCTGCGGCGCACTCGGGAGAGTGCGGCGCTGGGAGCGCAGCGATGCTCCCGCCACAGGTTCGGATCCTATATAGGAATGGCTGGTGTGCTCACTGGCTGAGCGTGGTGCGACACCGCACCAAGGGTTGTGATCCCCTTACCGGTCATGAAAAAGACAAATAAATAAATAATAAATAATAAAAATAAAAGGTTAAGCCACGAGCAAGCGTGCGAGTGTGGTGGCGCTCCCGCCGAGGGTTCGGATCCCACATACAGACCGGTTCCCGCTCACTGGCTGAGCGCGGCATGGGAGCAACACCGAGGGCTGCGATCCCGTTGCCGGTCCCAGTCCGGTACGGGGGCAACACTGAGGGTTGCGATCCGTTGCCGGACACGGAAAAAGACAAAAAAAAAAAAAAAAAAAAAGAGGAAAGTGAATGGAATGACTGTTCAGATGTAATCATTTTAAGTGGGAGGTCAATAACTATATCTATGGTTTACAGCTATGCTGTCCAGTATAATAGCCACTATGCAATTTAAACTTAAATTCATTAAAAATAAAAATTCAATGTCTCTGTTGCACTTACCACACTTCAAGTGCTCAGTTGCCACATGTGGCTGGTGGCTACTGGATTGGACAGTGCAGACAGAACATTTGTGTCAAAGTGGAACATTCCAATCGACAGTAAGGGCTGAGAGTAAGATACAGAGGATGAGGTATCATAGTATTAAAGTTATGATAACAGGGGCCGGCCTGTGGCTCACTTGGGAGAGTGTGGTGCTAATAACACCGAGGCCACGGGTTCGGATCCCACATAGGGATGGCCGGTTCGCTCCCTGGGGGGGGGTGGTGCTGACAACACCAAGTCAAAGGGTTAAGATCCCCTTAACCGGTCATCTTTTAAAAAAAAAAAAAAAAAAAGTTACGATAACAGTTAAAAAGCAGGGGAGAGGGATGGGAACAGGAAGTTGACAGTAAGTATATGAAGTTGACATTTTTTCCCTGTCTTTTTTTTTTTTTAAAGTTGACATATTTTGAGAGAAACAGAGTAACCACCAAGAGAAATAAAAAAGAACGTATAAAAGCTTTTGCTTTTCAAATGGACAATTGGGGACACAGCTGAATGGGACTGGGTGGGTGCTATGGACTGAATTGTGTCTGCCCCCAGCACACACTCAAGTCCACATATTGAAGCCCTAATCCCTGATGTGGCTGTATGTGGAGATAGAGTCTTTAGGAGGTAAATTAAGGTTAAATGAGGTCATAAGGGTGGGGCCCTAATCCAATAGGATTAGTGTCTTTATCAGAAGAGATGCCAGAGAGTGCTCTCTGTCTCTCCCCTTAACGCATGAATGTAGGAAAAGGCTATGTGAGAAGGCAGCCATCTGCAAGTGAGGAAAAGAGCCCTCACCAGGAACCCAGTCAACCGGCATCTTGATCTTGTTACTTCCAGCCTCTAGAACTATGAGAAAATAAATGTCTGCTGTTTAAGCCACCCAGTTATGGTAGCTGTAGCAGACCAATACCATAGGGAAGGGAACCTTGCTTTTCACTATAAGATTTTCTGCACAATTTGATTTGTAAAACTATGTGCAAGTTTTGTTTTGTCAAAAAAATGTGAGGGTACTTCAAAAAGTTGTGGGAAAATAGAATTAAAAGACAATATGATGGGCTAGCTGGTTAGTTCACTCAGTTACAGCATGGTGCTGATGACACCAAGGTCAAGAGTTCAGATCCCCTTAGCAGCCTGCAGCCAAAAAGAAAAAAAAAAGATAACATGAACCTTTCCAAGAACTTCTTGAAGTACCCCGGTACATATTTTTAAACAACACTGGTCTCCATGCTTGCAATCTTCTCTCCACATACCTGAGAAAGTTCTCCTTTGCCTTCAGTGTGTTTTGCTGAAGTGACAGAGAGTGCCTTGCCAGAGAGTGAACTTCCACTTGACTGACATCATACTGAGTCAGTTGCTGACATCATACTATCGTTCTACTTATGGATGCTTCAAGATCAAGGCCAGGACTACGTAGGGTGAAGCAAAGCAGGCCTTCAGGTGGTAAATACAAAGAGTCACTCACTCTCAGCATCTGCCAAGTGCAAGATCCTCACTCGAGAGTGGCACTTCCTTAAAGTTTGCTCCTTAAGTACATCACTTGCCTCACCCTATATCCTGCCTTGACTGTAGACAACTTTAATCACTGAATGAGTAAGTGAATGAATAAAGGCTCTTCACTTCTGCTGTAGTTGTTGGGAAGACTCACTTTATATGTCAACTTGGCTAGGCCACAGTATGCCAGATACTGGGCCAATCATTATTCCAGATGTTTCTGTGAGGGTGTTCATTAGATGAGTTTAACATTTAAATCAGTAGACTTTGTGTAAAGATTACCTTCCTTACTGGGAGCCTCATCCAATCAGTCGAAAGCCTTAATAGAAAAAGACTGATGGAATCCTGCCAGCAGACTACCTTCAGACCCAAACTGCAACTCTTTCCTGGGTCTCCAGCCTGCCAGCCCACTCTGCCAATTTTGAACTTGGCAGTCTCCACAATGAAGTGCACAAATTCCTTAAAATAAATCTACGGAGTCAGCCCTCTATATCCACAGGTTCTGCATCCATGGATTCAACCCGCACAATAAAAAATAATACATTTAAAAACATAGCATTTAGGGCCGGCCCAGTGGCTCACTCGGGAGAGTGCGGTGCTGATAACACCAAGGCCATGGGTTCGGATCCCATATAGGGATGGCCGGTTCACTCACTGGCTGGGCGTGGTGCTGACAACACCAAGCCAAGGGTTGAGATCCCCTTACCAGTCATCTTTAAAAAAAAAAAAAAAAAAAAAAAACATAGCATTTACATTGTATTAGGTATTATAAATAATTTAAAGATGACAAAGTATACAGAGAATGTGTGTATGTTATATGCAAATACCACGCCATTTTACGTAAGGAACTTGAGCATCCTTGAATTTTGATATCTGCGGGGGTCCTGGAACCAATCCCCAACAGATATTGAGGGACAACTGTGTGTGTGTATCACTGGCTTTTCTCATGAGCTCTGTGGGGGCAGGCCTGGGCCTCTCTGGGTCACCCCTGGATCCCCCTAGATCCCAAATGCTGAGAGTGGCCCAAGCGGGAGCTCAGGAAATGTGGGATACAGTTGCCAGATGAACTGCAGCCAACCAACCACTGAGGAAAGCTTAGGCTGTTTGGAGGCACAAAGTGTTCCAGAGTTATTGTGACTTACCCTGGGGCTGACCCTGAGGGAGAAGGCCCAGGTTTCACCCCCCAGCAAGCTCCCACCTGCCTCCTTGTTGATTCCCTGGGCAGCAGAGAGAGACCATACCCACAGGCCTTTTAAAATAACTGCATCCTTTAATGGCAGTAATACAATTATTGGATTAAGAGACCATAGAAGAAAAAGCAGGTGACATTTCTGGAAGACAGATACGAAATACAAAAAGGGGGGTGGAATAGAGTCATGCGACGATCATTGTAAAAATACAGTACATTATATACATATGTGCACCATCAACTTTCAACTCTGAAATAGTATTTACACTTTTGTTACAATCCTGGTTAGAGAACAATTTTTCTTTAAAAGCTTGGCCTGATGGCAAATGAAAATTTTGGGTGAATTCATAGTCCCATGAGGTTCTTAGGCTGAATATTCCAAGAGGAGGGGTCCAGCTTCTATTTCATCCACAGATTTTAGTTTTAAAAAAGTATTTAATTTTTCATTTACAAAAGAAAATTCTCAAAGGAGGAAAAAATAAAAACCAAAACACTGTCATACTGTGTATTCTGACTTATTTTACAAACACCCTGGGCTGCAGCCCTCTGCTTCAAGGCCAACACTGGTGGCTGAAGACAAATCTCACTAATGATTGTTTTTAAAAAAACAAAACAGACAAAAAGACAAACCAAACCAACCTGATCACAGCGCACTGACCCTCTGGGGCTGCCTGGCCCTGCAGGGTGCCCTGCCTCTCCTGCCCTTGCTTCTGGCCCCAAACTAACAAGTTTTTAATTTCTCTTTTTTGAGTGATGGTGGTGGGGGGGTTAGGAGCTCTGTTCACCTCCCACCCCAGGGAAGTAGGGGGGGAATCTTTTGGCGGGGTGATCAGGTCTCTTCATTATTCACAAGGAAGAGACAGGGAGGCAATTGAGGCAGTGGGACTAGGCCAAAAAGGTTGGAGAGGGAAACACAAGTAAACAGACCCAGAAGTGGAAAGGCTCTGTAGGCCCTGCCCAGTTCCCCTAGGGCCAGCCTCCCCAGGCTATGCCCACACGGTAGGCCTCCTCTGGGGATCTGCGGACCAGGCTGGACTTCAGCCAGGGTAGGAAACCTGGGGGGGAGGAAAAAGCCAGTGCAGACATCTCTGTTCTGTTCTGGCTCAGTCAGATGAGGGGGCAGGACACAGTCTTTCATGCCCCCTGCCCCCAGTAGAGTCCTAGTCCCTCTCCTTAAAGGGTCCAACACACCCTTTCCTCCATCCTGGATGCAGTCTCCCACCCTTTCCTTAGGCCCCTTTTCTAGAAGTGTCCACAAATCTAACACCGTGACACTCCTCTGAACTCATGCATGTTGGCTTGGGAGAAAAAAACCAAACACACCAAAACCTAATGCCCTACAGATAATACGGCTGAAGGATGTGTGAAGCAAGAAGAGAAAGCAGAAACACTTTGCCAAAGAGCCACCCCAGGGCTCCCTCTGTTGAGAGCCTGGAGGAGTGGCTATGCCACGGATCCTTGAGCTATCTCCAGGGGGGTTGGGCTGGCAGTGCAGGCACACTGGGCTGTGGCTTCTCAGGACAGGGCAGATTCCAGCATGGGGGGAGTGGGGGGCAGTAGATTGTGACCCTGACATAACAGGACAGGTTGGGTAATACTGACAGAAAACGCACTCAGAGGGCTGCCTCCTGGAGGCAGCTCTTCAGGGGCCACTGCCTCACGCCAGCCCCGTTCCTCCAGGTCCGTCTCTCACCCTGGAGTCTTCTGCTGCAAGTTGGAAGGTGTCAGTTTCAGGATGAACTCTGGACGGAGGGTGGCAGGGAGGGCCCAAATATGAATCCAGAGACATAGGAGTGGGCAAGGGCCAGGGAGCTCCCAGGGTGCTGTAAAGGGCTCTTTTTCTTCCCTTGATACTTTTTCACTTTTGCTGTCTCCTGAAGTGGCCTTCACAGCCTGTGCACTGAAGAGACAGACGGTGCACCCTGGGGTTCTAGAAAGGCCTGGAGCTGCCTCCACGTGGGCCGTTTCCCTGGTCTGGGTCCCACCTCTCCTTGCTCATTAGCACAGGATGAGTAACATACAGTGCCTTCTCAGACACCTACTGTTCCCTTTGTCCCGGGGGGGGGTGGGAGGTGGTGGCCAGCTTTGACCAGAAGACCCACTGGACCCCCAACCTCCAAGGAGGCCCAGCCCTGTAGAGTTCCAGCTGGGGCTGGGGCCCAGAGGACTCACAACTGTTCACATCACAAGACAGTTTTCTTGGTGGGAGTCCAGGAACCCCTCGCAGCACTGACCAGAACTGAAGATGGTTATATACAATTTATAAGTCTCTAAGAAAGCACTACTTTAAAAAAAAAAAAAAAAAGAAAGAAAAAAAGAAAAAAGAAAAAAGAAAAAAAAAGAACACCCACACCCCTTCTCCTGCCCCCTAAGTTCCCAACCCTGGTTGCTGCCCTTAAATATCACCCTGTGAGGGGTGGTGGGGGGTAGATAGTACTGGCTCTGGCTTAACACTACTGGCAAAAGGGGGAGGCAGTGGGGTCAAAGCCTTTAAAAACATCTTTCAGGGACCCTGCATCCTGCTCGCTCTCTCGGGCCGGGCTGTTGCCTGCAAATGGGCTACTTGAGCCTGTCTTGGGTGCCTGCTTCACAGTCCCAAAGAGGGTGGGCACAGGCAGGTTGTGCACCCCAGGTTGGGGTGGGGTGCCCTCTGGCGGAGGGGTCACTGTGGTGGTGGTGGGGGGGGTTGCGGCAGCCTTGGGCCTGGGCCGGTTGTAACTGTTGTACCTGTCCGTGACTGTGGTCACACCCCCATCTGCACCGGCTTTCCCTGGTTCTGGTTGTTCCAGGGCGGACTTACGGACAAATGGCGGATCCTTGGCTTTGGAGGCCGAGCTCTTGCCGTTGCCCTCGGGGCCCTTGGGCTGGGTGCCCGTGTCTGTAACTGGCTCCATGGCTTTGCCACCCGCGTTGGGAGTCCTTGGGTCGTAGAGACTAATGCCGCTCAGCACGCTGCTCTGGCCACTGCCACTGCCCTGGCCCAGCCCACCAGCTGCCAGCACGCGGGGATCGTAGGGTGCTGTGGCTGGCGGGGAGGACTCTCCACTGGGGCTGGCAGCTGGAGAGGGCACTTCAGTGGGACCAGGCTTGGCTGCCCGTGAGGCAGCTGCAGAGTCTGCTGGTTTCTGCAGCCGTGGGTCAGTGGGGGCCTTCCGCACTCGGGGGTCACTCGGCTTGTCGCTTGGGCCAGGGGCTGCCGGAGAGCTGGTG
This sequence comes from Galeopterus variegatus, assembly GCF_000696425.1. Lineage (NCBI taxonomy): Eukaryota > Metazoa > Chordata > Mammalia > Dermoptera > Cynocephalidae > Galeopterus > Galeopterus variegatus. The sequence continues at coordinate 41,303 of NW_007729145.1, forward strand.
ACATTGACGGTCTTGAGGATGCGAGAGAGGAGTTCAAAGTCGGGCAAGTTGGAGCCGGATGTACTGGGGTCCGTGGAGGTGCCCGGGCGCTGCCGGGCACTAGAGGGCCCTGCAGTCGTGGAGCGGTGCAGCCGGGGATCTAGGGCAGGCATGGACTGCAGGGCGGCGGGCACGGGGGGTACTGCATCCTGCTTGGGTATAGGCAAGGGGATCAGGTCCTCGGGGTTCCAGAGCACAGTGCGGGCAAAGCTCGGTTTGCTCAGGGTCACATCCTTCTTAATGTGGCTGAACTGCTGCAGCTGCGACCGTGGGTCCCGCAGCGGGTGTCCGGGGAGAGGGTCCAGGGGAATATTCACGGCCTTCTCCCTCAGGGCCCGCTCCCCTTCCTCCTCTTCTGCAGGGAGTGGTCCAGACCCCTTGGAGCTACTGGAGCCTGCGGGGCTGGAATGAAGGCTGCCTTCAGGCTTGGAGGTGGGCAGGGAACGGGCCAGCCGAGGGTCAGAGGGCCCTGAGTCCCCTGGGCCTGACCCACCAGAAGCCTCGGCATGGCGGGTAAGTCTCGGGTCCCGGCTGAGGCGGGGATCAGCCAGCCGGCCTCCTGTGGAGTGTCCCTTCTGGAGGCGGGGGTCCCCCAGCCCACTGGCGCTCAGCTCTCCGACTGTAGCCTGGGGTCGGCTGGACGTCTGCTGCCTCAGGGTCTTAAGGATGGAGGTGACACTGCTCCCACCCTCATCCTCATCACTGGAGTACCAGTTTCCGGTGTCACCTGAGAAAGAGCAGAGCAGGGAGGGTTGAGTGGCCAGCACATGCACCATCAGCCCTCTCGGACCTCATGGCAGCCCACAGGGTGAACAGCTCCTCTGCTCTTACCTCTCAGCACCTCAGACTTCCCTCTCTTAAGGAACCCCCTCTGCCCCATACCAGCTAGCCACCACCAAAAAAAAAAAAGTTGGCTGGCCAGCTGGCTCAGTTGGAGTTGGTTAGAACACAACCTTGTAACACCAAGGTCAAGGAAGGGTTCCGGGCCCTGTACTGGCCAGCTGCAGCTCCCCCACCCCCCCATAGAGAAGCTGAGAGGATTCAGGGGGTTCAGGTGCACTGAGCCCAGGGCCAGTGGCTAACATTTATGGAGCTTCCCTCCTGTGCCGGCACTGCTCTAACTGGTTTGTCTTACTTAAGTAACTCACAACCAGGGCTGTCCCATTAACTCAGTTGATTAGAGTGTGGTGCTGGTAACAATGAGATCCAGGGTTAGATCCCTGTACTGGCCAGCAGCCAAACACCCCCCCCCCCCCGATTCAGGGGGTTCAGGTGCACTGAGCCCAGGGCCAGTGGCTAACATTTATGGAGCTTCCCTCCTGTGCCAGCACTGCTCTAACTGGTTTGTCTTACTTAAGTAACTCACAACCAGGGCTGTCCCATTAACTCAGTTGATTAGAGTGTGGTGCTGGTAACAATGAGATCCAGGGTTAGATCCCTGTCCTGGCCAGCAGCCAAACCCCCCCCCCCCCAAAACTCAACCACTTCAGAAGATACTGTTATCATTATGCCCATTTGACAGTTGAGAAAACGGAGGCACAGTGCCATTAAATTGGGGGCAGAGCCAGGACTGAGCTCAGACTCCCAGCCCAGCACTCTGCCATCTCCTCCTCACCCTACAGCCTGCTCCAACCCCAACGTGGTATGCCCAGCTCTGGAGGTCTCGGCAGCAGCCACCACTCACTCAACTTCCACTGGGCTTGAGGCACACAGACACTTGCCCCCAGGACCCTCACAATGTTACTGTGTCCCAGATGAGGAAATGTGTGCTTACCAACCAGCTGATAAGAGGCGGAAACTGGCCCAAGCAGAATCTTCCAGGCAAGTGAAACCTGAGCCCCCAAGGGAAGGGCCACCTACTGTGCCCCTCTTCCTGCTGTCCCCACTGGCTCTAGGGTTCCTGTCATGGCCACCCATGGCCTCTGGCTTCAGGATCTAGACACCAATTGTTGACCATTTCACCCTGGGGTGGATGAAACCAGGTTGACCATGTGGTACCTGTGATTTGGTGGCTGTCTCTATGATTATTACTGGTTTATTTCAATGAGTATCCCTTGTCTGTTGGCTCTTGTCTCAAGAGTGTGGTCTCGGGAAAAGGGGGCTGTGAGCGTCCCCCTAAAGCCTTTGGCAGGGTGTAGGCAGTCAATCCTGTTGGCTGCCATCTGTTCCAGGCACCAGCCCTCTGCCCTCCTAGATGAGATCAGGGTCTCTCCCAAACCCCAAGTCCTAGAGGACAGCCCTAACTTCCAGTTTTCTCAGGGACATGCAGCAGCCCCAGCCTGGCTTCATGGCCTGGACAGGAGTCTCCCTGGCCATAGGCTCCTTGCCGACAGGAAAGCCGACCTGGGCGCTTCCCACCTCTCCCCTGCACAGCAGCCCGGGGAGGACACGTGCCTTCCTCGTTCTCCCGGTCCTGCTTGCTGCTCTCAGCCAGCCTCCTCGCTCTCTCCTCCTCCTCCTGCTGCTTCTGCTGGATCCTCAGGTACAGGGCCCGCTGGGCCGAGGGCAGGAAGTCAGGGACACCGGCGCCCAGCTTCGGCCGGCCTGGGGGCCCTCCCTCAGAGAAGCTGTCGGGCTCCAGAGGGTGCTCAGGGAAGAGGTGCTCCCCAGGCTCCCCTGGCAGCTCTTCGTAGTGCCCGTAGTCCTCTGTGGCAGGGAAGAACCGAGGGTTCATGTCGGGAAGAGCCTCGAGGTGCCAACTCCAGCCCCCCTTGCCCTTAACTGGAAAGGCCAACCCCGCGATGGTGAGGACACATGGCCTTTCCCACCCTCCCCAGGTAACGGAAAGCCCAAGAACGGAGACTGGAGCAGCCCACCGGGAAGTTCCCAACTATGATGCAGCTGTGAAGAATGAGGTTCACATAGAGGTTTTAGTGACATGGGCAAATGCTTATGAGGTGAAAACAGGACGGAACATTGTATGTGTGTCTATGAAACAATGAAAAAGCTTTGAAAAGAAAAACAGAAAACAATCCCTCTGGGAATGAGATTCTGGAGAGACTGGCTGATCTTTCACTTTTTTACTCCACATGCTTCTGATTTGTTTTAATCATTTGAGATGGGCATTAGTCTCAGTTTCTCTGTAATCATCAACAAAGAAAAACACTGTATCTCACCAGTGAGTTCATAGTATGATCTCAACAATGTCAAAAAATAAAAACCAGGAAAAGAAGAGAATGAAATACACCAAAATGCTGCTTTGGCCGCAAGTCAACCCAGAGGCTGTGGGAGACTCTTCCTCCTCACAGGCTCCTGAATTCCACAAATTCTGATAGGCATGCTGCTGCACTAAAGGCGGGGGTGGGGTGGGGGTGGGGTTCTCCCCCGCAGCATCAGAGTCCACCTTCGCTCCTGAGGGGCAGTGCCCAGAACTAGCCACCTCCCTCCACAAACTCCTCTGATGTTGGAGCCTCACAGGCTGATGTGAGGAGGAAGACCCAGCATGCACGTGACAAGGGCAGGCTCAGTATCATTGTGCATGTGAGTGAGACTGATGTGAGTGTGGGAGAGAGTGAGTCACCAGGCAAGACACCGTCTAGAGTCAGTGCTGTCATGCAGGACATTCTGCAATGATGGAAATGTTCTGTATCTGCACCGTGCAACAAGGCTGTCACTGTCCCCCTGGGGCTCCTGGGCATGTGAAAATGTGGCAAGTCCTACCAACAAAGTGAGTCTGTAATCCACTTTCAATTTATATGATTACAAATTATTAAATTTGTAAATGTTTCATATGCAAAAGTATAAAAAGCAAAAAGTGAAAGGCTGCCTTCCACTAGCACTCGAACTTGGTCATGTGAGCCTGATGGGCGAGCCTGCTCCATGCCACACCCCAGCTCACAGCTGAAAAAACTCACAGTGAATGAGACAAGGCTCCCCCTTCACAGAATGTACATCCTGAATACACTAAAAACACTAACTTTTATAAATCCACTTCTAAAAGATGGACTTTATGGTATGAGAATTACATCTCAATCCTTAAACAAAGTGACGAACTTGAGAGACACCTACTGTTAACAGCTTGCCTGACTTCTGGTTGCCCTCCTCCCCCTGCCCCAGAACTTTTTCCATGCACGTTTTACATAAATTTATTATGGGGGGGTGAGATAGGAACCCCAGCACACTCGCTCTCAGTAGCCTGCTTCTCTCACTCAAGAATACAACACTCATCTTTCTAAAGCCACAACACCTGCTCTTACAGCTCCAAACACCATGAAGACACCAAAGACTCGCCAGTGTCTCCCCGACACCCTCCAACTAACCCCACAAAATTTCTGTATGGTTGTCAAATGGGCATCTCACGCTTAACATGGCCAAAGCAGAAGCACTGCTGCCCAACCAGGTATGGTGTGAGCACCCACCAGCTGACTCTGCCCCACGTCCAGCACCCCCCTCGTTGGAGCTGCTCCTGCCAACCTTGCAAAGCAAATAGGTGGGGTCATGTTGGCCCCATAGCGCCGTGTCCAAACCATGATGTCTAACTCTGCTACTCCCAGCCACTACCCTGTTCACCTCTGTCCAGGACAACTCCACAGCAGCCCAGAAGCTTCCCCAATTCCACTCTCGCCCCTACCATCCATCGCCCCATCACACTTCACAGTAACAATAAGGCCCCCCTTGCTACCAACAGTTTCATGCACTGGGACTTCTCTCCCTCATTGTTCCTTCCCAAGCTACATGGGCCACCTTTGCTTTGCTCAGACAAGCTGGCTGGCTGGGGCCTTGGCACCTGTTGTGCTTCCTACGCAGCCCCCATCCATGGCTGCTTCCCTCCACTCACATCTTGAGTTGCGTTTCACTTTTCAGAGCGGCTTTTGCTGACTGTCCCGGCAGAGGCACGGAACTTCACACTGTCCCTCCCATCACCCCATCTACTCTTCTTCTAACAATGGCCAATGCAGAAATGAGCTGATTCACTTCTTTTCAAGTTTACTCTCTGCTTCCCTCCACCAAAACGCAGCTAAGGCACTGGCTTAGCTCTCTGTGGCAGGTTCACTGGCTGTGATCCCAGGGCCAGGGAGCAAATCTCCTCCTGCATTCTGAAGGCTGCACACTTTATCTCCTGCAGGGGCATCATCAATCCCCTCTGAATGTTGGACATATAGGTTGTTACTAATACAAAAGAAGGAAGGAAAACGGCCAGTCATGGGGACAGAACAAGCACAGTCACAGGGTTGACAATAGCAGCTCCAAGCCAAGAACTGTCTAGAAGGCAGCTTTGGCAAGGGCACTGGACTTATTCCTGACAGGGGCCTTAGCCTTTTAGCCCCACGCCAGTCCACACTTGTTCCTCTAACTCCCCATGCTCCCGATTCCAGGCACACTGAGAAAAATTTCCTAAAAATTAAATAAACTATACCATTAATAAACATAACACTCCTTTCTGCCTCAATAAAATAATGAATCCTATGTCACCGAAAATTAAATGGGACAGAGATGGGAGCTGGATTCATGATTCCAAAGAGACTTCTACCAAGAAAGAAAAGTCTTATCTTCCTGAGTCCATTCCACTGTGCAAACCCTGCAGCCCCATGCAGCCCTCCATACCTGCATCACCAAGGAGTCCGGGCTCCATTTCCATGCCTTCTTGCTGCTGGTAGAAGTTTTCATAGAAGTTCTGGGCTGGTGGGATGGGGGGCATCATTCCAGAATGTGGGGAGTCTCCAGGACCATACGGCATCATTGGAGGGCCACCAGGTCCCATGGGTGGGCCAGGGTTCATGCCAGGGCCCATTGGCATATCAGGGTGCATATCCGGGTGCATGTCGGGGTGCATGTCCGGGTGCATGTCAGGATGCATGTCGGGATGCATTGGACCCCCCATTGGCCCTGGAGGTCCCATGTTGGGCCCAGGGCCCATTGGCCCTGGAGGCCCACCGGGTCCAGGAAACCTAGAGGAGGAAAAAATGGTGCCTGTGAAACAAGCTTCGGGGGAAGGGCAGTGGCTACAACCCAGGACCATGGAGGGCAACACAGGCCAAACAAGCTTGCCAAGCAAGAGAAGGACTATGGAGCTCAAGGTCACGGGCCCTAGACCACGACTCTGACCATTTCAGACAGAGGCAGGCCCCTGCCCCCACCAGGCTCACATTGTCAGGAGGAGCTTGGCCAAGCCCAAGCCCAGGACAGCCCTTACTGGCCTGGCTCAGAGGCCCAGGGCACTCACCTCACACCCAGCTTCTCAGCCAGCTGTCCTGTGGGCCGCACCACAATCTCAAACAAGGAAGGGATCTTCTTGTTGTACATGTCCTGCTGCTGCTGTAGCTGCTGTGGGGACAGCGGCTCGTGAACTGGCATGGGCATCTGAGGGGGCCCTGGAGGAGGAGGTGGAGGAGGGGGTGGCGGTGGGGGGCCACCCTGCATGGGCCTGCCGTTCGGAGAGGTGGGGGCAGGGGGACCAGGAGGACGAGGCGGGGTGGGCAGGAGGCCCACTCCAGGAGGTGGTTTGGGCAGGGGGTTGATGCCCTGCTTTTTCAGTTCTTCAACTTCCTTCTCGTCTTCAGCGCCTGCTTCTGCATCATCAGCCAACATCTGTAGGAGAGAGAGAGAGTAGAAAAGAGTAATCGTGCGAAGGCTCAGATAGGAGCCAGGCTAAAAGGGACCTGTCCATCACTGAGAGTGGAATTTTATGAGGAAGAATCTAAAACACGAAGACCCTGAGGCCCTTACAGTCTAAGGCCAAGGACAACAATTCCTCTTTGGAGTAAAAATTATCTCTGGTAATAGTTGGCAGGGGGGAGCCACTCCTGTTCTGTGTCAAAATATATATATATATATAACATAAAGTATACTATCTTAACCATTTTAAAGTGCGTAATTCAGCACATTAGCAATATTGTGCAATCACCACCTCTAGTTCTAGCATGTTTTCATCAATCCCCACTCCCTCAAGCCCTGGGCAACCACCAATCTGCTTTCTGTCTCTATGGATTTGTCTATTCCAAACATATCATATGCATGGAATCACATTTTAGGTGGCCTTTTGTGACTGGCTTCTTTCACTTAGCAAGGTTGTAACATCTAATAATATTTCATTCCTTTTTGTAACTGAATAATATTCCACTGTCCTTGGATTTTAAGGGTCTTTTGTTTTACCTCCAATAAAACTCAACTCCTGACTGTGACCCTCAGGGCCTGAGAGCAGTGCTGAGTGTGTACAGAGGACTAAGCAGCTCCCTGGTGGCTTCATATCCTTCCACAATCCTGACTCTGCGACCCTAACCACCCAGCCTCATTTCAGCTTTATGCATGGCCATGTTCTCCCTGCAGGGCCCCAGCCTGGACCAGACTTCTCCCCAGACTCTTATTTTTCCCTCTATTCCTGTGTGGCTCCTTGTTACCCAATTGATAGGGTCTCTTATTAAATTTCAGCTCACAGTGACTGTCCCAGTCTCCTGGATTCATTACTGGAGCATCATTAGTTCCTTTCTAAGCACTGCCTTCAACTTGTAAGGTTATGTATTCAGTTGTTCTCTCGTCTATTCCTGTCAACTCCATGACAACTGTTTCCTTCCCTGTTGCATCCCCAGGACCTGGCACAGCACCTGATATAGGTAGATGTCCAATGAATTACTGAAAAATTTCAAAGCCTGGACTGGACCAACATGTCTCACCAATTAGGATCTTATGCAGAAAAGAGTTAACACAGCAGGCCTGACTGATCTCAGAAGGCTTGCTTGCAAGGCTGGCCCTTGGTTGCATCTGGGAACCTGGATTTCGGGAGGGTTCCCAGCATTCTCTAACAAGAGGGACTCACTGTGCCTAAACTGTGTGCAAACAATGCAGTTTATGCTGAACACCTGCTTTCCATCAGTACTGGAAAACAGTGCTGGGGGTCTGGAATTTTGGTATATGCCAGGCAGAGGTGCCTATGTGACCAGCTCCTACTGAAAATCCTGAGCACTGACTGAGTCTCCAATGAGCCTCTCTGGTAGACAGCATTTCACTAATGTTGTCACAACTTGAGGAGTCAAGTGCATCCCGTGTGGTTCCACCAGGAGAGGACTCTGAAAGTCCGAACCTGGTTTCCTCCAGACTTCACCCCATGCGCCTTTCCCCTTTCCTGATTTTGCTTTGTGTCCTTCACTGTAGTAAAATCTCAGCTGTGAGGCCCTCTAGCAAATTGCTGAACCTGGGCTCAGGGACGTCGTGGAGACCCTGGCACAGATCCCTTGGTGAATCCTAACATTGGGTGAGGATAAACTCCTCCTCCTCTGCCAGGGACAGCAAGTGTGGCAATTCACAGCTTTCCTCTCTCCTTACCATCAGCAGCAATATCTGGACATTCTGAGAAAAATGTCACTTCATGGAGGGGAGATGGAAAACTGGTAGGTGAAACCATCAGTCCCTTAGAGCCCTGCTACTAGTCCAGGTGTGGTATGCATATGGACCAGTGGCGCAGAGGGACCCACTGAGGGGGAAATCCACACTCTGAGCCCGTTACAGTGTGGAAAACAGTGCCAGAGATGTGTCACGCTGAAGACAGCCCAGAGCCTCATGCCGTCTCTCGGCACTGCTGTCAGGACGGGCCCAGGCTGCTCTGTGCCCATCATAGCCCAAAAGCCCTTTCAGTTCCCCAACCCTGTGTGCAGCCGTGGCCTGCACTGTGCCTGCTGCCCGGCATCTCCCTCACCTTTCACTCCTACCACCAGGCATCCAGGTGCCAGTGCAGTGTCACTACCTCACAGGGCCTCCCTGGAATGCCTGCCTAGCCAGCAGAGCCCTGCTAGAGACCCTCCGGGCTCCCACACTGTTTCTTTACTGCCTGATCCCCATGCATCTTCAGTATCTACCAAAGGATTCACTCCTGTCTCCTCGCCTCTGCATTCCCCTGCCTAGCACAGACTAGGTGCTAATACACACTTAATGAATAAATAAGGAAAACAAACCAAAGCATCTCCCTCTGTATTTCTTGGACTCTAGACACCAACTCATTTGCATCAGGACAGCGGCAGCTGAGTCCAGCCCAGAGGGAAAAGGAGGTAAGGTCTTGCCTGGCTGAATGTGCTGCACCCACCACATGGTGCTCCTCTCTGGTGGGTCCCCCCTACATACCACCTCCCTCAGCCCCACCCACCCCATAGTTCTGGACTGGGGGCTCCCATGCTCATCTCTCTGGCCAGACCTGAAGATGCCATCTCCATCTGGTCGAGCCTCATTCCAAATGACTGCTCCTTCTCAACAGTCTATGAGCTTGGCTCCATGAAAAACATCCTGCATCCTCCCAGCCCAAACCAGGATCTGGGGTGTTGTTCCCTTTTCTTATCCTCATACCCAAACATTGGTCCGGAGCTGCTACCTGGCCCTCCTGAAGTGGCTCACCTGCCCTCCCCACCCCCACCATCCTCTCTAGTCCCCTACACCATCCTCTGCACACCATGAGAGCAACCTTCATGGTCACAAAGACAGCCGTGTGCCTGCACTGCTAAATCCTTTCAATACAGCCTTGAGGCATTGAAAGGTGAAACTTAACAAGGTTTTACCTCATTAAACAGGAACAAATTTGACCATAGCCTCCTCTCCACCCTCCCCTCCCACCACACCCCTCCATGGTCTGGCCCCTGGATGTGCGATGTGCCACGTCCCCGTCCCA
>NW_007729145.1:51072-83055 GCF_000696425.1 Galeopterus variegatus
GATGGGCGAGGTGGCATGGCCCCGTCCCCCCCCCCCGCCCACCTCCCAAGATTCTATCCACAAGTCCCACTACCTCTTTGCCATGCCACCTCCTCCGCAGGTGCCTGCTCTTGCTTCAGTCTCATTCCGACACCAACCCTCTCAGAGGTCTCCCCAACCCCCCAAAACTAGGTTTTAGCCCTTTGGAGTTAAAACATGCTACACTTCTCTGTACCACTCAGCATGGTGCTCAGCACACAGCAGGCACTTACATAACTCCCGATTAACTGAATGAACTGAGGCTGTCATTAGCAGGAGGGTACCACCAATGCCCAGGGAGACCAGCCTCCTCCTGTGCTCTGACCTCCTCACAGCCTGTCTGCACTCTGCACATGGGCTTCTCAGTGGTGCCCTGCTGTCGGGGCTTCTGTTACCATCCCACACTGGGTAGAACACCTCCACTGCCCCCGTGCCTCCCTCACCCCTCGCACAGACCCCATGATGTCCTGAAGAGGGTGCCAGCTCAAGACACAGACCAACTTCCCACGATGTCCTGAAGAGGATTTCAGTTCAAGACAGACTGGAACCCTGCCCTCATCTCTTTACCCACCATCTCTCACCCTGAACCACAGATAAGCCCAGGACACATAAAATATATAAAATAACCAGAAGAGCTGGACCCAAATTCCCTGCCAATCCTTCCAGAACAGACACCATGGAGGGACATGTCTATCCCCAGATGCTCTTCTGCAGCTGTTCCCTGGCCTCTCTTCCAGCAGGGACAAGAGCTCCCTGGCATGTCTCATCAGAAACCACCAGTGACCTGCTGGGTCCCACAACCTCCTTTACCAGGACTGATTCTGAGTGATCTGAGGGGTTTCCAAAAGTCAGAGTCACCCTCTCAATGCAAAAAGGGATCACACTTGCAGAGCTGCTAAGGTATCTGGGCCAAGCTTCATCAGGCCAAATAAATAAGCTCAAGGTAGTAGGTTACAAATTCTAAATTTTTGCCCCAAACTGGAAATAACCCAAATGTCCTTCAACTAATGACTGGATAAACAAACTTAGATCATCCATACATGGAGTACTACTCAGCAACAAACAGTAATGAATTACTTATGCTCCCAAAAATGTGGGTCAATCTCAAATGCATTGTACCAAGTGCAAGAGGTCAGACTCAAGACACACATGCACACAGACATACTTCAAGGCTGTTTACCATACAATTATATTTACATGACGTTCTTGGAAAGTCAAAATCATAGGGACAGAAAACAGACCAGTTGTTGCCAGGGGCTGGAGATAAGGGGAGGCATTTATCATAACAGGGCACAGAGGAGTTTTTGAGGTGATGGAGTGAATTTTCTTTTACGTAGGTTATGGAGTAGTGTGTTTGTCAAATTTAACAGGGAGAATTTTACTGGATACAAACTATACCTTAATAAACCTGACTATAGGGCCGAGCCCGTGGCGCACTCAGGAGAGTGCGGCACTGGGAGCGCGGCAGCGCTCCCGCCGCAGGTTCGGATCCTATATAGGGATGACCGGCACTCACTGGCTGAGCGCGGTGCGGCCCGTCTCAAAAAAAAAAAAGGACAAAAAAAATAAATAAATAAACCTGACTATAAAAACCGACATGTAACTAAAGTATCTGAAGGGTAAAAGACCATGATGTATGTACGTTACTCTCAATTGGATCAGGAAAAAAAACAATATATTCACACACATTTAAACTAAAACAAGAGGATGTAATAAAGCAAACGGGGCAAACTAATACTAACAGATGAACCTGAGTGGAAGGAAGGAATTCTTTGTTATTCTTGCTTAGGTGCTCCCATGTAAGTGTCATCACTAACCCCAGATGCAGGCAAGTTTCCAATCCTAGACTGCATGACTGGAAACTGACATTTCTTAGACAAATGGAAATGTCACCAAGAAGTGGAAAACAGAATGGAAGATGAGGTGGGAAGGATAAAAGAGTACAGATGCTTCAGAAGTTAGAGGCTTAGTCCTGCCATAGCTGGGACCCCAGGGCTGACCAGAGGCCCCAGGCCCCAGCTCTAGTTGACCAAGCAACTCTTCAGGTGAGAAGGCAATGGCTGACCCATAATCTATGCCCTTCCAGCATGGTTCCCGTAAGTTTTACTTCCTGACTATCACAGTTTGATTCTGGTATGGTTTTTCCCGGTTGGACACTCATTTTTAACCTACTAGGACTTGACTTTAGGTAAGGGATGATATTGATGCTTTTAAAATATTTGTGGCCAGAAGCTGACATATGCCACTTTTGTTGTTGTTTTTTTTTTTTTTTAAAAGATGACCGGTAAGGGGATCTTAACCCTTGACTTGGTGTTGTCAGCACCACGCTCAGCCAGTGAACGAACCGGCCATCCCTATGTGGGATCCGAACCCGGGGCCTTGGTGTTATCAGCACCGCACTCTACCGAGTGAGCCACGGGCCGGCCCACCACTTTTGTTTTTAACTAGGGTGTCTGGAGCTGTGCTGTCCAATATGGTGGCCTCTTGAAGTGCTTGAGGCATGGCTGGCCAAATTGAGATGGACTCTAAGTAGAAAATAAGCACTGATTCCAAAGAATCAGTTCAAAAACAAACAAAAAAACACAAAAAACAAAATAACTCAATTTTTCATTATATATTACTTGCTAAAATGATATTCTGGGTTAAATAAAATATATTGTTAAATTAATCTGTTTCTTTTTACATTTTTTAAAAACATTGCTAGTACAAAACTTAAAGTGAACTCTGTGGCCCTGTTGTGTTCCTATTGGACAGAACTGGTCTACAGCGCAAACTCTGAACCTCCAGCAGGGGGCAGTCCTCAGTCAGATATTGTTTGGCCTTTCATATGAGAAATGAGGTCGCCATTACTTTTCCTGCTTATACTGTGAAACAACTCAGACTCTAGGTATTTATTGATTATGAAACCCTAGATTAATAGTCTCCCCAAAGGGAGTGGCAAAGATGAACACTTTTTCCATGCTGCCTTGCCAACGAGGAGTGGACATTCACTTACTTTGGCTTGTGCAGGGCTTCCCCTGCACCCCTCCTAATGATCCCTCCCCTGTTTAACAGGGCAGTCACTGATGGAAAGAGTCTTGAAGCTAACTGATGTACTGACAGCTTCGATCTTTTCCATTCTCAAAAGATTGCCAATCTCCTAAAACCTTTCTGACGAGGAGGCAGGAAAACTTCATTTGGAAGGATACCATTCTCTCATCCATTCACTCCCTGCATGTATCAGGAAACTGAGGACAGGAATTTGGGGTCCCCAAAGTCCTCCCTTGGGGAGAAAAACAGACACTAGGATGAGTTTCAAATGTCACCTGGCTGATGAGGAAGCTCTGACACCTCCCTTGTGGAAGTCTCCCCCTCAGGAGACCCTCCGATTTCCCTCTATTTTCTCTACTGAATAATGGAATTCTTAAGAGTTACAAAAAACATTTTATATTTCCACCAAAATATAACCCTCGCCTCTGAACAATGGCTAAGAAGTCACAGGATGTGTTTGGAGACACACCAGGCAACATTCCTTTTACGTAGCCGCCCCCCCAGTGAAAACAGCAGCAGCTTGCCCTGGCCCAAGATACGATACACGTGTGACTATCTCCATTCCCCCTGCAGAAAGGAACACCGCCTCTGTTTTCTTCCTTAAAATGGCCCAGATCTTGCAGAGGCCAGACAGACAGGCAGGCTATAGTGCCAAGGCAATGGAAGGTGCACCTCCAGGTTCCTGTTGACTTTGGGCCTCCCCACCCCACACTACCCCCCCAGACATTACCTTATCCAAGAGCTCTCTGGTCTCTTCAGTCAGGGGGTCATGGGAGAACATACAGTCATCACCATTGATGCAGTTCCCAGTTGTGTGGTACAATTTACATGGAAAATCACGTTCACGGCAAATTAAGGCAAATGCTTCATCTCACAGAACCCACCCGAGGGCAGAATCCAACCCCCTTTGGCTTGGAGCTGAGAAAACTGAAGCCCAGAGAGGTGAGGTGACTTGCTTAGGATTGCAGAGCGGTTGGCAGAAGACAGGACAAGACCCCAGTTCTTGAGACTCCTGTTCCAGAGCACTTCCTGCCCCACTACGCTGGCCTTCAGGCTGTGTCCTCAGATCCTCAATGGGAATGGGAAAGTTAAATGACTTGCCCAAGCTCCCAAAGCTGGTTGAAAAAATCTCAGAAAGACAGGCAATGGTATAGGCCAGTCTTGAGAGTGTACATAAGAGAGAACGTACGGCACGTGTCTCAGTTTACTTATCTGCAGAATGCGAACTGCTGGCCCATCAGAGGGCAGATGTGAGCGTTAAATGAGATGGAGACACACAGAAAGCTCTCGGGATAGAGAGAACAAGTACATGAAGGTCAGCTGTTACTACTACTAAGGAGAAGAGAAGTTCTGCACCCTCATCCAGATCAGATGCAGGTGCCAAAGGATATCATGCATATAGGGGCAGTTCTCAGCTCTGGCGCAAAATCCAGTGATATAAAACTTGCACAGTTCTCGCTTCTTTGGTAGTTCAATGTCGTGGCTAAAATTACAGTGGTCTCCCTGGAAGAGAAGCAATGAAAAGTTGAGGTGGTGGTACAGTGAGCCAAGTGCTGCTCTGTTAACTGCTTGTGCACAGAGGAGCCAATGACAGAAACAAATCCCCTTTGCAAAAGGACAGTGAGCCCAGGAAAGGCAGGCTCACAAATGCTGCTTCCCAACTTTGCAGCTGCTGACATAGCTTGTGCCATCTCCCAGAAACTGCTCGTGCTCCTCTCTCTCGGGCCCAATCCCTCCTCCCTCCATGCTACTGCCTTTCACTGCTTCTTTCTGTCTCTTCTCCTTTTTCCTCCTCTTCTTGCTCCTCTCTCTCATCTACTCACTGTTTTTTTTTTTTTTTTTTTTTTTTTTTTTTCTCTCTCGGGCCCAATCCCTCCTCCCTCCATGCTACTGCCTTTCACTGCTTCTTTCTGTCTCTTCTCCTTTTTCCTCCTCTTCTTGCTCCTCTCTCTCATCTACTCACTTTTTTTTTTTTTTTTTTTTTTACTATTTGCTGTGTGGCAACCAGGACTAGTCACCCTGTATCCACTCCCATGCTGCTTCCTACCTAAAAGAACTCCAATTTTGTTTAGGGAAGAATGTGCTTAGCTAAAAATACCCCATTTTGGGCCGACCCAGTGGCGCACTGCTACAGTGCACCGCTTCAGAGCACGGCAGCGCTCCCGCCGAGGGTTGTGATCCCGTTGCCGGACACGAAAAAAGACAAAAAGGAAAAAAAAAAAAAACATCAACCCTTATAAATGGCTTTGAGGCCATATGGATTGGTTGAAAATTTTGGCCAACAAATCCCCCTAAAACCAAAAATACCCACACACATCACCTTGCTCTGGGTCCTCCTCACTCTGAGAAGCGAACCATGTCTTCCAGGGCCCCCAGGCATCTCTAGGTACCAACATGTGCCCACAGGGACAGGGACCATCACACAGTCACTCTCACGCATGCTGATCAAGGCCTCTGGGGGTTGCTGTCCTGCCACAGATGCCCAGGTACTTTAAGTGGCTCCTTACCCACGTGCACCGCCCTTCCACGAAGTATTTGCAGATGACTTTGCCTTTCTTGTCAGACTGCTGGTGGGGGTCACTCCTCCGGTAGCTGCTACCACCACCATCCTGTTAGGAACACAGAGTGTAAATGCAAGGGGAAGAGCATTCCTAGAACATTCACAAGAGCATCAACTGACAGGTTGAGTCCAACACTGAGGCTGCCTACAGGGTTTGAGCCTCATGGTGCAGAGTGTTGGTGCTCAGATGGGAAAAGCTCTGAACCAAAGCCACCAGTTCCATACATCTGTGCATAAATATCTCCCACCTCCTAGAGGAGGAGTCATGGCCTTTCTGTAAAACCCTCCAGGGCTAACTGAAGAGTCACCTAGAACCTTCTGAACCTCAGAGACTCATTACAGGTGGCTGCAGGTACTGCCAAAGATGTGATTTTTATTTATTTATTTATTTTTATTATTATTTTTAAAGACGACCGGTAAAGGGATCTAAACCCTTGGCTTGGTGTTGTCAGCACCATGCTCAGCCAGTGAGCAAACCGGCCATCCCTATATGGGATCCGAACCCGTGGCCTTGGTGTTATCAGCACCGCACTCTCCCGAGTGAGCCACGGGCCGGCCTCAAAGATGTGATTTTAAACACAGAAGTTCTCACCAACAACTCATTTCCCAGGAGAGACGACTAACTCTGATCAACCCTTCAAGGAACAGCTGATGGGAGCAGGGGGATAGGATCAACCTCACAGAACGACTCATTAAAGAAAAAAAAAATCCAAGAGGGAGCCTTAGCCAAAAACATCAGATCAGAGTGAAGAGTCAACTCACGCCCATGTCCTCATCATAGAAGTCTTCATCGTCGTTCATTCCACCCTTGTTCATCCCTCCTCGGCTGCCACCTCGACCACGGCCCCGGCCCATCCCTTTCCCTCGACCTCGGGAACCCCGGCCACGGCCTCGACTTAACCCTGCAAAGAGGAGAGACGGCATTAGCCTGCTGACCTTTCCCTGGACCCAAATCCAGTAGCTGCCAAAGAAGCCCCCACTGAGCACCTCACCATCAGGGTCCCCTGCCCACCTCGACCTCGGCTGTCCTTGGACCGGCGGTATTGGTTCAGCTCCTTGGAGTATTCATCGTAATCATCATCTCCCATGGGCTCTTCATTCTCTCCATACTGGAATTTGGAGAAATGGAGAGTGCAGGAAAGTGTCATGTGGCGGACAATGAACACTGTCCGTAACTACATACTCTGCCCCCTTCTGAAGGGCAGGTGACCAACGCCAGGGACTCACACTTGTGAGCCCTCTTCACAGGCCCTGGAGTGAACAGTGGGTTGTCCTAATCCTTTCCATGTAGGCTTCACTCTGAAAACTCCCATCCCACTGAGCAAATGCAGCACAGCACCGCTGTACATAATGGACAACTGTGTGGCTACCAAAAAGAATGACAGCTCTTGGGGGGTGTCACAGGCCTCAACCACCCCCCTCCTTCCTCTTTCCACCTTATTTCCTTCTCCTTTCCCCTCTCCCCCCAACTGTTTCTCAACAACACCACAGGATGTAAAAATATATATATTAATAATAATAAAAAAAAAGAATGACAGCTCATCATGTACAGCACAGAAGTATATCTGGATAGGGACAGAACAGTGAGAGTAATATGCTCTCCTCCAGAGGTAAGTGGGGGATAGTGAATAAACATGCACCTGTCTATAAAGCCATAAAATATTTCTAGAGGATATTCGGGAAACTTGTTTCCAGGGGTGGGATTTTTTTCACAGCCCACTTTGATACCTTTCCTATTTTAAGCTATACGAAGGTTTTATCCTTCATATGATAAATGATAAATGAACATTTTTAGACACACAAACCTGCCATTGAAGGCTCCCTTCTCTTCAGAAAGGTCCACATGTCCCTCCACCTTGCTCTTACAGGCCTCCCCCAACAACACTCGTGCCCGCAGAGCCCACCAGCTGCCCTCGTACCCCAAGGGCTGGAGAAAACCTTACTTCCATCTCCTCTTCATAGAAGTCCTCGTCGTCCTCTGGGTGGTCTCCTCCCACAGAGCCTCTGCCCCTGCCTCGGCTTCCCCTGCCCATGCCCCGGCCTCGCGATCCTCCGCGGCTTCCTCGACCCCTGTAGCCACGGCCACGGCCTCGGCTACCTGCACGGTGATTCAGACAGTGAACCTCAAGCAGGAGCAGACCCCGCCAGCAAGAAAGAGGATAATCCATTTTTTGCCCCTGAAGTCCATCATTTCATTCTTTTCTTCCTCCAAGAAGCCTTCCCAGCTGCCCCAGGCAGACTAATGGTCCCCGGTCCCCTTGGTCCCCTCAATGGGGTCCCTCAGCCTTCTGGACACATAGCTGCTACAGCACTCACTACCCTGCCTCCCAGGTACTCATCTATTTAGAGGCACACTGTCTAATATGACAGCTACCAGCAACATGTGGCTAGAGCACCTGAAACGTGGCTGGTCCAAACTAAGAGATGCACTAGGCAAGGCACCAATAGTCATAGCCCCCTCTGCCTGGATGCCGGCAAGAGAGCACACCCACGGTCCTAGGCAAGGAGCTGAGGGCCACAGCCCCCTCCGTCCAGAAGCAGGCAAGAGAGCACACCCAGGGCCCTAGGCAAGAAGCCAAAAAGCTGCAGTACCCCCTGCCCAAAAGCAGGCAAGAGAGCATGCTGGAAACACTTCTGCACAGATAGCCAACCACAGCCACAGCTGCTGCAAAAGGGGCGTGATGCCACAAGCAGCAGCCACAGCCATCGTGAAGGCAGCCCACCAGACTCGACTGCATTGATACAAGGAGAGTCACCAGAGGAGACCAGAAAAAGAAGAGGATGACTCTTTCCTCAAAGCCCACTGCAGCAGCCACAGCCATCGTGAAGGCAGCCCACCAGACTCGACTGCATTGATGCAAGGAGAGTCACCAGAGGAGACCAGAAAAAGAAGAGGATGACTCTTTCCTCAAAGCCCACTCCAGAGTAATAGAAAAAACAACTGCTCTGCCAGATGACCAGACATTAACACAGATACTAGAAATACAAAAACCCAAGAAAACATGACACCACCAAAATACAGTAATATGCAAATACCAGACCCTACAGAGCAGGGAACCCTTAAAATCACTGAAAATGAATTCCGAGCAACAATTTTAAGGAAACTCACTGAGATAAAAGACTCAGTTGGACAACATAATGAAACAAGAAAAAAAATCCAGGATACAAAGCAGAAAATTTACAAAGAGATTAATACCTTAAAAAAGAATGTAGCAGAACTCATGGAACTGAAAAATTCACTCAATGAAATAAAAAACACAACCCATAGCTTAAGAAGCAGGCTAGAACAAGCAGATGAAAGAATTTCTGATCTTGAAGATAGTCTTTTCAAAATAACCCAGGCAGACAAAAAAAAGGAAAAAAAATTTTTTTACATGAAGAAAATTTAAGAGAGCTAGCAACTTTAAGTGCACAAACAATCAAATCATGGGTGTTCCAGAAAGGGAAGAGAAAGGAAAAGGCATGGAAAACTTACTCCACGAAATAACAGGAAACTTCCCAGGTATAGGGAGAGACATGGACCTTCAGATCCAGGAGGTTCAACGGTCTCAAAACAGATTCAAACCACAAAAGATCCTCTCCAAGACACATTACAATCAAACTGGCAAAGCTCAAAGACAAAGAGAGAATCTTAAAAGTAAGAGAAAAGTGTCAAGTCACCTTATAACGGAGCCCCTATCAGACTAACAGCAGACTTCTCAACAGAAACTCTACAGGCCAGAAGAAAATGAGATGATATATTCAAAATACTAAAAGAAAAAAACTGCCAGCCAAGAATACTATACGCAGCAAGGATATCCTTTAGAAATGATGGGAAAATAGTATATTTTCCAGACAAACAAAAACTGGGGGAGTTCACCACCATACGACCAGCCCTATAAGAAATTCCTGCATCTGGAACCCAAACAATAATCACTACCACGAATATACAAGAAAGAACAAAACCCACTGGTAGAACAAAAATGCACACAAGAAAGAGAAAGAACTAAATCTTACCACCACGAAAAGCCATAAAGACAGTGTAATACAATGCCTCTACTTCTGATTTTAGTAATTTCGGTCTTTTCTCTTTTTTCTTGGTCAGTCTAGATAAAGGTTTGCAAATTTTGTTGATCTTTTTAAAGAATCAACTTTTGATTTTGTTGATTTTCTCTATTGTTTTTTAATTCCCTATTTCTTATACTTCTGTTGTAATCTTTGTTATTTTCTTCTTATATTTGCTTTTGGTTTAGTTCCACTTTTCCTATTTTCTTTTTTTTTAAAAGATGACCGGTAAGGGGATCTTAACCCTTGACTTGGTGTTGTCAGCACCACGCTCTCCCAAGTGAGCAACGGGCCGGCCCTTTTCTATTTTCTTAAGGTAGAAGTTTACATTACTGATTTGAGAGTTTTCCTATTTTTATTTTTTTATTTTTATTTTTTGTCTTTTTGTCTTTTTTCCGTGTCCGGCAACGGATCGCAACCCTCAGTGTTGCCCCCGCACCGGACCGGGGACCGGCAACGGGATCGCAAGCCTCGGCGTTGCTCCCGCGCCTCGCTCAGCCAGTGAGCGGGAGCCGGTCTGTATGTGGGATCCGAACCCTCGGACGGGAGCGCCGCCGCGCTTCCCAAGCAGCGCACTATCCAGTGCGCCACCGGGCCGGCCCCGAGAGTTTTCCTATTTTTAATATAGGTGTTTACAAGTACAAATTCTCCTCCGAGTACTGCATGAGTTCTGCATCCTATAAATTTTGATACGTTGCACTTTGATCTTTAGCTCAGAGTACTCTCAAATTTCCCTGTGATTTTTTTTTTTAATCCATTATTCAGGAGTGTTGTTTAATTTCCACACATTCGTGAGTTCTCTAAATTTCTTTCTGTTATTGTGGTCAGAGAACATATTTTTTATGATCTCAGTCTTTAAAAAAAAAAATTATAAAAAAACACAAAAACTAAGAGGTGCTATGAGTACAAAACACCCAGTGAATTTCAAAGAGTTTGAAAAAAGAAAAAAAAGAAAATATCTCATTTGTATATTTTGATTATACTTCGAAGATTTTTTAACGTATTAGGTTGATAAAACAGATTGTTAAAATTAATTTAATCTGGGCCGGCCCGGTGGCGCACTCGGTAGAGTGCGGCACTCGGGAGCGTGGTGGCGCTCCCGCCGAGGGTTCGGATCCCATATGGAGACCGGTCTGCTCACTGGTTGAGCGCGGTGCGGGCGTGACACCAAGGGTTGCGATCCCGTTACCGGTCACGAAAAAAGACAAAAAGGAAAAAAAAATTAATTTAATCTATCTCTTCTCACTTTTTTAATGTGGCTACTAGAAAATGTAAAAGGACATGGTGGGTTGGATTCTATCTCCACTAGACAGCAGTGGTCTAGGATCTCCCCAGGGAGGTGTCCAATAGAGACTGCTGGAAGAAAGAACAAATGAACAGCCAACAAACTGGGCCTCAGGCAAGGGTTACAAGTCTAAGAACCTCTGAGGTGGAAGATTCTGGAAGCCCCCTTGGGCTGGGATGTCTTTATGGCCTGACATAGTTCTAAGAGGCCAGGCTGGGTTGACATCTGTCTGGAGCTCAGCCCTCCCTCAACATCCTCCCAGTGGCCACAGGTTCAAGGTTCAGAGGAGTGGCAGTTGCATGGGCTGCAGTCACACCTTGTCAGGTGATGGGAAGTGGGAAGATTGGGGGCAGGGGGAGGTTGATGGGGGTTGGGATAGCCAGTCGTCAGTTACCCTGACACAGAGGAGACAGAAATTTTCTCTTGTCTCTCTCCCCACAGCTGACCAGGAAGTGATTTTTAAAAAACCCTTCAGCTATGCTGGCCTTTTCCCTGCCCCATACCAGCCTGGCACCATGCCAACCATGGCCTAGCCAGGTTTACTCTTCCGACCGACGCTCACATGGCTAACTCCAACCTCCAGGGCCATGCCTATGCAGCTCCTGGCCATTCTCCTTTGTATGCTTATCCCAACTCTAAATGACCACCTATCTCTCCTCCTGGATTTGCAGCTCTGTGAGGGCCAGGCCACCCAAGTCTGTCTCACTCTGTGCAGTCCCCCAACCCTGGCACCTGTCCACTCCAACACCCTGGAGGAGAAGCTGCTGGTGGGGGGGGCTCACCTCGGCCCCGGCTGCTGCCCTCCTTGGCACGCCGGTACTGGTTCAACTCTTTGGTGAAGTCGTCGTAGTCCTCTTTGCCCATGTCCTCCTCTTCATCCCCCTCATACTCCCCGTACTGCTCATTCTCGTAGTCTTCATACATGCCGTAGCCCTTGCTGTCCATCTTGGAGTACACCTTCTTAGGCAGGGGCGTGGTGTGGGATGGGGGGTACTGCTGGTGGGACTAGGTCCCAGAAAGAAACAGGGAGAGGAGTGTGAGCCCAAGAGAGGCCCCGGGCCCAGACCACCAAGACCTCTGCTGTACCCTGAACTGACATGTCTATCTGGGTGTCCCTGGTTCGCACCACTGGCCTCCAGCCATTCTAGAGACTAGTTTTCACCCAGTGGGAGTTGGGGGGTGGGAGCAGCAGTGGGCCCAGATGTTTCTGTTCTTCAAAAAGGGTCATAGCTTGAAAGAAAACTGATATGCACAGACCCCAGGATGCCTGACAAAGCAAGGGGAAGAGATGGAGGCATTTTCCAGGGGCACAGAGCAAGCACATTTGGGGAGTGGTTCTGGTAGCAGGAAGCATGCTCATCGCTCAAAACTGTCCTAGGGCCTTAGAATTTAATTAATGACCTGCTTGGCAGCCATACTAGACAGCTGTTTCAAATTATGCTTTCCAAAGTGTGCTAGTGCCAAGTGATACTGGACAGAGTTATTATATAAATGGAAACAACCAAGATGTCCTTCAACAGGCGAATGGATAAACAAACTATGATACATCCAGACAATGGTGTATTAATCAACAATGAAAAGAAATGAGCTACAAAGCCATGAAAAGACACGATGAACCATAAATGGGTAATTGCTAAGTGAAAGAAGCCAGTCCAAAAAGCTACATATTGTATGACTCCAACTATGATCTTCAGGAAAATGCAAAACTGTGGAGACAGTAAAAGACTGGTGGTTGCCAGGGGCTCACAGGGAAGGAGGCAGGGATGAATAGGAGAAGCACCGTGGATTTTTAGGGCGGTAAAACTATTCTCCTTGATACTGTAATGGTGAATACGTAACATTACACATTTGAGAAAACCCAAAAAACTATAGAACCCTAATATAAATGATGGAGTCTAGCAAATAATAACATATAGATATTGATTGGCTCATCAATTGTAGCAAATATACCACACTAATGCAAGATGTTAATAATAGGGGAAACTGGGGTGGATAAAAGAACTCATACTACCTGCTCAATTTTCTATAAACTTAAAACTGCTCTAAAAAATAAAGCCCTATTAACTAAAAAATACCACATTCATTATAGACATATGGACAATACGAAATATAGATAGATACAGACACACAGAAGGACTTTAGCAGGTATCAAAATGCCTCAAGGTCTTGTTCACAATCAAAGCATGCAATGTTCCCTCCCTTCACTTCCTTCATTATAGACATATGGACAATACGAAATATAGATAGATACAGACACACAGAAGGACTTTAGCAGGCATCAAAATGCCTCAAGGTCTTGTTCACAATCAAAGCATGCAATGTTCCCTCCCTTCACTTCCCTGCTTCCCTCAGGCTTTTTTTTGGGGGGGGGGGGCTGGCTGGTACAGGGTTTCAACTCCTACCTCCCGTAGGCTACCTCCCTTAGGTTGGAAGTCTAAACCTACACCAATAGATCAATCTCAACTACAGTATCTCATCCATTATGATGGATGATGCTGAGTCACAAGATACCTGGGATAGATTTAAAGAGCTATTAACTGTAAAACATTTCTTATCAAAACCTGAAAATCCAAGTTGATTTTTTTCTTATGGGTTTTTCTGGGAGAAAAAAATAATATACACACTGAATAAATAATTTAAATTTATGCTTAAGCTCAGAAATATAATGGGATGAGTAATTAACGTCTGAATATGTGACATTTGGGATAACTTACTCCTGCAGCCATTTCACTCTCTTGCCAATTTTCCACAAAAGGTCAATTCTGAACAGTGGAAACCAGTCAACTATGAGGTGGACCAGTCAGCATCTTTCTTTGAGACATACTGAGTCCTGCCACAGCTGGGCAGAAGATGTGGCACAGAGATGACTTAAGAACATGCCTTATGGAGACCAGTTACTGCCTGTGTTCAAATCCTTGCTCCCACTCCAGAGCTGGGCAATCTTGCTGAAACTTACTAAGTCTCAGTTTCCTCTTCTATAAAATGGGGATAAAAACAATACCAAATCTCACAGGATTAAAATCCATGTAAAGTGCCATGCAAGAATGCCCCGCACAAAGCAAGTGCTCAAACATGGGCAGTTTTACTATTCCTGGCTCCCAGCTCAGCAGGGGGCCTCTGACCAGGACTCACTCACTTACCGGTGCATATGGGGGGCTGTACTCTCTGTACTTGCGGTGCCCCTTCTCGCTGGGGCTGAAATCCGAGTCATCAGAGAAGTCAGAGAAGTCATCACTGGAGGAAGCATGGCGCTACAATGACAGGGGAAGTAGATTTAGTGATTCTGCTGCAGATAGTCCACTCTGGCACAAACAGCTCCGGGACAAAGAATGCTGAAATGTGCTGGAAGGGCTCTGTGCTCTACCTGAAACATCTCACCTTGGGGCATTTAGTGGCAATGGAGCATAAGCTACCAACTCTTTAAATAAAGGTCTTTACCCCATTTGGGGCAGGAAAAAACATTATTAAGAGTGCCCTCTAGGGCTGACAGGACAAGCTTGGCCCCTGGGGCTCTTAGCCAGGCACAATGCCAGGCAGCCACAGCCCCAGCAAACGTTCCCTGACCTACTTTGTGCTTGGATTTCCTCCTCTTCTTCGACCGCCTCTTCTCCTTCTCCCGCTCTTTCTTCCGTTTCCGCTTCAATCTCCTGTGGGACTTCTCCTCATCCGAATCGCTATGGTGCTTCTCCCCCTTTTCTTTGCGGTTTCTCTCGGGCCCTCCAGAGGTATCCTGGGTCTCCTCAGCCCCGTCATCTTCCAGTTCCCCTTCTTCCAACTCACCATCTTCCCTACAAACCAACCCCAAAACCTACGTAAACACAGGGCTTGAGAGAAGACCCAAGGGCTCTGGGCTGGCCAAGTCTGACAGGAACAGATGGTCCAACTACTGTGAGTGAGAGCTGTGATCCCCGGGAGAGGGGCTGGGAGGATGTTGGGGCCACTGCCTCTTGTCCCACCCCTCAGCCTCCCCGCAAAAGGACTGCACCTGCTCTAGTTGAACCTGACTGGGAGGCAGGTAGGCAGTGAACTGTTGGAACTTAAAGGTACTACACCACTAATACTGGGACAAATTTATGCCAGGACTTCCTAGAGTGTTCTGCAGGACTAGTGTTCTTGGAAAAATTAAAGGAAGAAGGTTCTGCAGTCACATGAGTCAAGGAAAGGCCCATCTTGGGGATTCACAATGCTAAATATTCACAATACTTAATGCAAGAGAACTTCCAAGAAGTCCTGCAGTCCAGAAATATGTACAGTTCTGCTTTGGAGCATTTCTGAAAACCACTTGACCACAGAAGCTCCTTCTCCCAGGGAATACTGACTAGCAACCCTCCTATAGTGCAGCAGTGCACACTGGCCCATGGTCACCTACTTGTCCCCAGCCCCCTGGAAGCCCCCTGCAAGCTGGGTGTCAGCTCCACCTGGGGCCTAGGGTGATGGCTACGGACAGTAGAGAGAGGGCCATGTTTTGAACCGGGGCATCCCTCAGCTGCCTGGGTCCCATAAAAACCACTAATGAACAGGCTCTGGGCCCAGGTTTCCAGGTCTAACCAACCCGTCAGTCCCCCACTGCTGGGCCAGAGGCAGGGGGACGTTGAGCTACTAGAGCAGGAATGGAAGGATCCCAGGCCCCAGACCCCTCTGGAAGTCCTCACGTGACAGCTGCTCTTGCTTTCTCTCCCTCCTCTGACTCCCCTCCCCTCCAGCTAACCCTTCCAGCTCCCCATCCTTGGGTTTTCCTGACTTTGTCTACTACTCCACTCCTCCTTCCCAATCCCTGGAATTATAAAAGATAAAAGTACTCTCCAAATATGACAGACACTGCCAATAGGACATTCTACATTTCTAAATATCTACAGGATGGGGTGGGGATGAAGAGAGAAATAGGGTTAAGGACGGAACAGCTGGAGAAAGAATCAAGTTTTTGAGCCAAACCCACAGACACAGTTCTCACAAGTACAGGAGTTGGTAAAGGAAAAAAAATTTTTTTTTAACTTCCTCATGAATGACTACGGAAAGGTTTGTGTGACAGCATAAAAGTTCCTTCCATCTCAATTAACTAGGGCACAAAAAGAGAAGGAATATAATTTAAAGAGTAAGGTAATAAGCCCAGGACCCGAAAGGCTGACCGCAAAGCCCTAAACAGAAAGGCCCTCACTGCTTAGATGGGAGCAAGCTCATTAGGCGAGCCTGGCCTGGGAGCTCCCGGAAGGTTCTAACAGGCTTTGTGAAGAAACGACAAACCCTGCCTTCTCCGAGATCCCTCCACAGCCCTTTCACTCTCATCACTCTTTGTCTGCCTCAGGGCTGCTCCCCAAACATCAAGGGGCCCCTCAAGAGGGGCTTTCCTATTAACTCTCATTCCCAATTCAAAGGGGACGGGCCCAACCTAAAACCCAAGTGGCCCAGGCCAACAGACATCCTGGGGCAGAGGTCAAGGGCAGCTCTCAAAACATTGAATGCAAAACACAAAACTCTTTCTGCTGTTTCAAAAGAAACAGTAAGGAGAGGTGACCAATGTGGCCTTGTGTTGTTTCCTTGTAAATCGCCAGGTTGCTTGGCCTGCCCTGCAGGAAGAGCTGAGCAAACTTTGGATCGGGCAGGGGGAAAAAGCGGCATTCCTGACAAGGGAGGAACCTCCTGGCTAGGCTGTGGCTCACAAACAAGCAGGGGAGCAAACCTCTCATTGGACAGAAGCAATACTGCCGGGATGACCTTGCCACATTAAAAGCACTACCTGACTGGAGAAACTGGTTTTGTCTGAGGAAGAAGCTGTTACTCAGTGATATGACAAACTTGTGCAGCCTGGAGTTGTGATGACAATGGGAAGGGGTGACTGGAGCAAAGCCGACTTTGTGTCTCTGCTGGCAATATCCTTGGCAGGCCAAGGCCATACCTCACGAGAAACAGAGGGGAAAATGGAAAGAATGAGCTGGGGGAGGCCCAGAGACAGAGCTGGAGAGGTACAGACTGGCATTCCATTAAAAAAAGCTAAGAACAGCACCACCCTCTATTCTAGAAAGAAAAAAGCTGAGAGGGACATGATCACCCTTCACGCCACATATATTTTTGAGCACCTACTCTGTTCTGTGCCAGGTACTTGACTACCTCCTTTTCTGCATTTTCCTTGTAGAAAAAAAGACACAAGTGACAAGAAACTCAGTACACAAGGCAGCCTCCATGATAAACAGTCAGCTGAGTCACAGCTGGACGGCGGCATGGGACACCCCTCACTGAAGGTCTGGTCCAGGGTCAGCCGAGCCTCCATCCCTGTCCCAATGCCACAGCCAGCTCGGATAAAGGTATAGGCTGCTCTAAACCTAACACACCTCAGGGTGGGGTGGGGTGCCTGAAAGACCATCCAAGGAACTCCAAGAACCTCAACCATCATCCAGAATGACTCAGGAAAAAAACCTTTTCATTCCAAAGGACTTAGTATGGTAGGGAAGGACAGCATTCAAATCCACCCTACAAAGACCTTAGCCAAAGAGGGATTCTTGGCATTATCTATGTTAATAGCCCCAGGCATACCTGGGCTCAGTGAGAATCAACAGTACAACTTTTTACAAAACAGGTAGTGAATACTTGGAACTTTGTCTCTGTAGAGTTGAAAGTAGCTGAAAAAGAAATAGGATTTTAAAAAACTGCTGGTGATTTATGAAGGAGCACTGGGATGGTCACACCGGAGTTATCACTGTCCACTCTCAGTACCATCCAACCACATCATGCTCTCAAAGGCCTTAGAGTCCTGGGCTAACCTCTGCTAATGGTCACCTCAGGGGGTGGCCACTCATACCACCAGAGATGACCTTCCAGCTAAATGACCGCATGAATACACAGTCTATTTTCTTTCTTTCTTTCTTTTTTTTTTTAAAAAAGATGACCGGTAAGGGGATCTTAACCCTTGACTTGGTGTTGTCAGCACCACACTCTCCGAAGTGAGCTAACCAGCCATCCCTATATAGGGATCCAAACCCATGGCCCAGGTGTTATCAGCACTACTCTCCCCCAAGTGAGCCACGGGCAGACCCTGACAGTCTATTTTCTTCAGACTCTGTTCAACAGAAAGAAAAAAAAAAAAAGAAAATCAAACCAACTGGGAGAGAGGGTAGAAATCCTGTGGGTCACTGACATGATTGCACAAAGGCAGTCTCTACAAAATAGCAACCAGGTTTAAGCAGTGCCACTTAAGATTGCCAGCAAAATCCATGTCAGAGTGGGATTAAATACCGAGGGAGCACACTTAATAGACTGTGACATAATCCCCAAAGAAAAGTGGGGGAAGCCCCACTGCGCTAATCATTTCAATCCAGAACTGCCAAACCCTCTTGAGACAGGCATGTGGGAGAAAACTCTGCAGTGTCAGCCTGAGCCGAGTCCGCTTTATTCCCAGAAGCTGTATTGGCAATGCCCTAGCATGGCTGCACCTGGTTTGGCTACCAGAACCCTCAAGGACAGGAAACCAACAACACTGGGAGACTGACTTAGAACTGGCCCCTAGGAGGAAATGCGAACAGGCCAATGCCTTGCCTACAGTCAGTTCTGCCTTGTACCTCATGGACAAAGTTTCCAGGGCATTTAAATTTCCATTTTCAGAGCTGGCTGCTTTTCTTCTTGGGTCAAAGAAAAGACCTGGATTCCCATTCTAAAGAATGCCTACTGGGCCAACTCCATACAGCACAGAAGCATGCCAGGTACAGTACTCGGTAAAGCTATCTCATGTTCCAAAGTAGGCTGGCCCAATCCACCAGTCTACAGTTTTGGGCATCACGCTCCTTTCTCAACCAGCCTGGCCTCTTCCCTAGAGTGTGATCTTGGTATGTAACCTGAGCCTTGGTTTTCTTATCTGTAGAATGGGATAACAGTAGTAATTACCTTAAGGAACGTGAAGGTCAGATGAGTCATATGGATAAAGCCCCTGACACTGGGGGCAGGCACAAAGCAAGTACAGATAAATAGTAGCTACTGGTTTTAAGAACCAGCTAGCATGAGTGCATCTCTACATGGATAAACCTAAACAGGATAGAATGCTGATTTGGAAGCACAATCTCTATGGGGAGGACTGCTGACTGCTGGCCAACAAGTTCCCACTTCACTTGGCCTGACCACACAGGCACCATCCTCTCCCAACCAATCCTACTGACAAAACTGACAAAATTGACATCTCCCCTTTCTCAGCCCTAACCTAGGTGGCACCAGAAAGCAACCAAGTGGCTGATCAAGAGGAAAAGGCAAAGGGAGAGCTGAGCCCCAGGAAGAAGGAACAAAGGCCCCTTACAAAAATGAAGCCTGGCAACATGGCAACTCTCTAGACAATAGGGTTGGACAGAAGTTGAAAGGGACCCCAAGTTTCTGGATCTATCTGATTTATAAGGGGAAAAAAATGAGGCAAAACACAACAAAAAAGATGGAAACTCATGGGAGCAGTGGCTGTTACCTGAAGATCATGAGAGCCCTTGACAAGAGACGGCTAGGTTAATGAGAAGATCAGGGTTACGATCATTAACTGCCCAGACTCTGAACAAATTGCCTGGGTAGGCTATGAATGACCCATTAACTAGGGACAAAATTACAAAAATTACAAAGAGGTTCCGCCTCTTCAAATGTTTAATGATTAGCCTAAATGCAGGAGTCCAGGATCCTCAAATCCAGCCCTGCAGGATAGTCATTTACTAGGAATGAAGGCCCAGAGCCTTTCTTTTAGAAAATTGGCTCAGGACTCCTGTCTAAGAAAGGCCCCCACGACCTTCCCTTGATTTAGAATGTGGTGAAGCAGCCACAAGAGAACCTCACTGAGGGAGTTTCAGAGCCAGGAAATTCTTGAAATAAACCTCTGGGTCTTACACATGTTTTTCAGTGTCCTTACTACCTAGGTTCATCAACCAGAAATCAAGAGCAAATGGGCTCTGTGTCTGCCTTTCCCTCAGCATTCTCAGGTGTGGTCATACCCTGCTCTGTGACATCATGCCATTTCCACGGTAATGTGCTATATCATGACAATCACCCCAGCAGGAAGCACAAACCAACCATGGGAGAAGAGAAGCCCAATCACCAGCATACCACACCCCTCACTTCAATGTGAACAAGACAGGCTCCCAGTGCTGGCATCGAAACACGAACACCAACTGGCAGAAGACAACATGGGGGAATCGGAACAATCTGAACCTGGACAGGGTATTTGAGATATTAAGTAATTACTGTAAATTCTGTTAGGAATGATGACGGTTTTGTGGTTACTTTAAAAACAATTCTTAAGTTAGAGATTCACATTGAAGAATTCATACGTAAAATGAGATGAGATCTGAGATTTGCTTTATAACAGGCAGGACAAATGTAGGAGGAGGTAGTAAGATGAACCAAAATTGGCAAAATGTAGATAGCCATTGAAACTAGATGATGGAGAGCTGGCAGATTAACTCACTTGGTTAGTGTGTGGTGCAGACAACACCAAAGTCAAGGGTTCAGATCAGGGCTTCCAGTCAAGGTGGCAGAACAGACGGTCCCCAGCTTCACTCTCTCCCACAAATCAACCAATTTACAACTATAAAAAAACAACAGCAGCCAAGCTGGGGCTGCTAGAGCTCAGAGGAGGAGGAGAGAGACCTAAGGAATGCATGAAGGTGGAAGAAGCCATGATGAGAGAAAGAAAGAACCGCTCTGACCTTTTTGAGCCCCAGCCACATCCAGGCTGGAGCTGCTGAGTGCACAGAGCAGGAGCCAGCAAAAACCACAGCTGTGCCCTTCGGATGGAGTTGCTTGTGGAGGTGGCAGGGAAGAAGAGGGCCTTGGTGGTCCCTAGGCCAGCAAGACCACTAATAGGGTTCCCATGGACCCACACAGGAGCAAAGAGCCACAACAACTGAAAAAAAAGGAGCCACTCAGAGAACGGTAAGTCACTGCAAGGGACAGGTGCATGGCCCAGCATGGGTGGTGGGGGAGACGGGCCCACCAGGAGAACACTGGGGCACAGCAAGGACAGCTGATCTGCAGCACTGGGGCACAGCAAAGACAGCTGATCTGCACCCCAATCAGCAAAGGGCCACTCAGAGGAGACTGGTCAGGAATATAGAATTGCATGGAGTATAGTTTGATGAAAAGACTCAGGCCCAGACCAGTTTCTACACAACCCAGGTGCACTGGATCTCTTGAGAGCCAGAAATACCTATAAATTCTACCATTAAAACCTGAGCTGCATAAAAAGCCTTCCCTAGGGAATTAGCAGCAAAGGAGCAATTTAGCTGAACCACACAGCTCAAGTACTGGTCCCCACAGGAAGTTCCCCCATTTTAGAAGTAAGCAAAAGACAACAAATTAGTTCTAGCACAGAGTTTAAATGGTGGGTACAGCAAATAATCCAACACAGAACTGAAAGAAAAAACAAAGTACCCACAACCAGAGACAAACTTTCATATTAACTAGTAAAGGTCTCATTTCACCAAAGAACACCTGTAACATCAATTTGGAGAAAATTGGCACTTTTTTTCTTTTCTCCTCCTCGAAGCACCGAAGGACCGGAAGTCCCCTGGGCTACCAAACCAGAAAAGGGAGAGGGCCAGGGGCCTCAACAATGCCCCCCCACACCCACAAACAATCACGAAGGTGGGGGACGAGGGCTTTGGCCACTTCCCTGCCAACATGCGATATGCACAGCCAGCCCCCCAGCCTTGACAATGGAGTGCTGCAGGAAGCGCCCCAGGCTCTCCAGAGCCGGGATGGTAGGGGGCCGAGGGACTCAGCAGCACCCCCCATCACATGCATCCCGCCCAG
Source organism: Galeopterus variegatus (assembly GCF_000696425.1). Taxonomy (NCBI): domain Eukaryota; kingdom Metazoa; phylum Chordata; class Mammalia; order Dermoptera; family Cynocephalidae; genus Galeopterus; species Galeopterus variegatus. The sequence continues at coordinate 72,774 of NW_007729145.1, forward strand.
CAATGACCACCAAGCCACAGCTAAAAGGGCCCCGGTTCCGGGGCTGGGATGATGGGGGGCAAGAGCTTTTGCCACACACCCCTGACATCTGCACCCAGCCTGGCAATGACCAAGCCACCACAGGAAACCCCCCCACCTGGTCTCCCCTGTGGGAATGACGGGGGTGCCACAGTCTTCAATCCCACCCCTCATCCTTCCTCCTCCTATCCCATTTCCTTCCCCTTTCCCCTCTCCCCCTCCCTCCCAACTGCTCTGCAACAACATCCTAGGATGTAAAAAATAATATTAATAAAATTACATTTTCTTTAATTAATTAATGATCACCAATTTTTTAAAAAAAAGAAGGGGGTTCAGATCCCTGTACTGGCCAGCCACCAAAAAAAAAAAAAGAAAGAAAAAAGAAAACTAAATGATGGCTATATGGTGGCTTATTGTACTATTGTCTCTTCTCTGTGTTCAAAAATTTCCATAATAAAAGATCAAAATAAAAAGGGCTTGGAATAGGACAATCTCAGCAACATGAGGAGTAACTGTGAGTTCCTCAAGAGGTTAATTTCCCAGCAGAGAGCTGGAATCCAGGGTTGGGGGCTACCATGCCCCTCACAAAGGCCTAATCTCTCTGTCCTGTTTTCCTTAACTACAAAATCTGCCTGGTACCTCAGGGGTCTTGTAAATTCCAAAAGCAGTAAGAAGCGTTCATTACTAATATTCTGTAGCAGAAACTTTCATGCCAGGCACTATGCCTAGCTCTTTTGTACTCTCCTCTCATTGAAACAATTAACACATCTAGAGGCAGTGATTCATTAGCATCCCTATTTTACAGACAAGCAAACTGAGGCTAAAAGAGAACAAATTTGTCTATAGGGTCACAGCAGGAAGAAGCAGAAATGGAATCCGAGTCCAGGATTTTCTGGCCCCAAGGTCCAGCTCTTAACCTCTACCCCTAAGACAATTAAAAATTATCTGAAGAATAACTTACTAAACAGGTAAACTGACAAAACTCCCATGCTGAAATTTATAATTGAGTGCGAAAAAATAAGACACATGTGCATAAAACAGATTAAATGAAATGGTATTCCAATAAATGCCAAAATGAGGTACTAGGACACTGGGCAATTTCCTTAAACATACTGCACACGTTTCAACTGTTAAGCAAAGGCAACGATGGATCCTCTGGGATGGGGTGGTGGGGGATACTCCATTAGACCACTTAAATCAAGTGCCTGGCCCATAAGACCAAGCCAACAATGAATGCTTAGGAGTAAAAACTATCAAAATGCAAAGACACGAGGCCAATGCGGTCTTTCTAATATCAAATGAAAGGAATGGCATCATTCAAAAACATGACCAAAGACATTTGGATAGTTTAGGGAATAAGAGGCCCACAGAAAGATCTAAGGAATCCTAGTGAAAAAGCAAATACAACACAAAACTTTTTAGGCAGAACATTTCTGTAGAGCTTCAAACAGACTGACCATGAAAAAACCCAGCCTGTTAGAGGAAACTTGCTGAGACAGAGACGTCATTTTCTCTGCCCAAGTAGCTCTTCTTCCACTGCCATGAGCTCTGAAAACAGCTCGTGTTCTTGAGCAAAGGTACCTCTCAGGTCCAAGTTTCTCCCAGAAGATAAACCTCTGGAATTTGCTTCTAAGCAATGAAGAGTTTTCTAACCATCACCTCATGCCAACTGGGCTTCAGATAGCTGAAAGCTGCAAAGATGCTGGTTCTCATCCAAGGAGGACTGATTTCTGTTACTCCAGAGAGGAAAGTCTTATTTTCTAACTGTGAATTAAGACTTCTCCTTGCTTTAAAAAAAAAAAAAAAAAGAAAAACTCCTTGTTTATAATTTTTTAGAGGCATCAATTTGGTATATATATATTCAATGAAGACAAAGTATTAATATTTTCCTCTAAAAAGAGACCTGGGCCTAAGACTCAAGATTTCTTGTTTATACACCACTACAGAATTTCTCAGGAAAAATTGAAATTTTCTGTATACAACTACTTGTAAATTTCCAGTTGCCTGTGGGCTCCTTAAGGGCTGACAAGAAAAGAGGCTCACAGTCACCCTGTGCCTAGCACAAAGCCAGGTACAGACTAAGTAAGTGCTTAGGACATATTCTACATGAATGCAGCATCAGCCCCAGCTTTCCGCACCTTTTTTGTCAATTTCGTCAACATGCAAGATAGAAAATCTCCCAGGAACCTCCTTCAGCCATCTGGATCACTTAAGACTCTGATGAGGTCATTAAGGAGGTGTCTTTCATCACAAACTCATTCTCTGAGAGTTTATCTAGGGTTTTCTGATAGGCCAGAAAGTGACAGGTGCAAAGACTGGGCAGATGAAAGTGGCCCTCCGAGGGATGCAGCCCACCTAAGTTGCCCATTGGCTTCAGTTACCACAGCTGCTCTGGTGACCCATGCCACAGCAGGGCCTGCCTAGAATCCTGAGGAAACCTAAGCCCTAGTGTCTGTTAGGAAAATGAGGAGGGCAATAATCCAAGTCACCTGTAAAGGACATTTAGCCAAGTGACACTATCATCTGGGCCCAGCTCCCTTGGATCAGGGCACAGCAGGATGTGTTAGCTGTGATCCACTTCCACACTGGGTTTCAAGAAGTCTCTGGTTACTTCTTATGAATGAAAACCCCTTCCATTCAAGGTTTCAAAACTCTGGGCTTGGGCCTCTACATACACTGGAAGGAGTGGAACGAAGGGATGACAGAGCAGCAGACTGAGTCGGGGAAGTATACCCCTACCCTCTCTGGAGTCAACTTTAAGTGGAATCCTTGTACTTCACCCCTTCCCTCCCACCACAAGAATAATGATGATGGCTGCTGTGTAAGCACACCAGCTGCCAAACACACCATACTAGTGCAGAAACCAGCAAACTTTCTGTAATGGGCCAAAGGGTAAATAATTTCAGCTTCACAGGTCATACGGTCTCTGTCCCAACTACTCAACTCTGCCATCATACCACAAAATCAGCCACTGACTATACAAATGAATAGGTATGGCTAAGCCAATAAACTTTACCTACAAAACAGGCCAGATGGACTGGCTTTGGTCTGAGAGAGCTTTAGCCTGGTGACCCCTATCCTAGATGCAGTGGCTTTCAAACTTTCTGACCCTGACCCACATCTCCTTCATATTTCTCTCGAATAAAAATTTCATAAAACGGGCCGGCCCGTGGCTCACTCGGGAGAGTGCGGTGCTGATAACACCAAGGCCCCGGGTTCGGATCCCATATAGGGATGGCCGGTTGGCTTGCTGGGTGAGCGTGGTGCTGACAACACCAAGTCGAGGGTTAAGATCCCCTTACCGGTCATCTTTTAAAAAATAAATAAATAAATAAATAAATAAAAATAAAAATCAGTTAAACTTAGAATGAAAATAACATAAAAGAGTATATAAGCTCTGTAAGTATATATTTCTACTTCTACTTCACCAGCCTGGGATACTAACAAGGTCACATCTCACTATCAAGAAATTCTTTCATTCTTTGGAGTCCCTTCATCCATGGGTTTATCCGGTCCAGGATATCAGTTTTTCATATACCGGCTCGCCAGAGAGAAAACTGAGAAGTCTAACCAGTCTCCAGTAAGCCCTGATGTTGCTACCGCAGGGGGTCATGTTAGGCAGTAGGGATTCTGCTATTTGGCTGCTCTTCTTGGCACATGGTGTTCAGCTTACCCAGTGTCTGATGCATCAAGGTCCTCCAGTGTGGATGGCACCACAGCTTGAATGAACTCCCTTTGCACTGGTCACCACCAACATTGCCACGGAGCTGCTCCATTTCCTCGTTCTTCAAATGTGGATGACAAATCAATAAATGGACTTCACCTCCCACTAATGGTCGTACCTCACAGTCTGAAAAATAGTGTACCAGATCCAGGACAACATAATGGGAATGGAGTAAGTGTCTGGGTGCAGGCTTCCCAGGTCCTAACACTGCTTCCAGCACACACTAGCTCTATGGCCTGGGACAAATGACTTCACCTGTTTTAGTTTTTCAGCATAGAGCTGAGGTGAAGGTTGTGACCTTCACATCGACAGTGCACAAGTGGCAGTGTCACCCTTTTGGGAAGACAAAGGAGACTTAGGAGCTGAATAACTCTGGAGTCACATCTAGTTTGCCTGACTTCCATGTCCCATATCCACAGCCATCATTGTCCACCATGACTCTACCAGCAGAGGCCCAACCCTGTGTGGAAGGAACAGGGCAGCATCCACGCTGTAATAAGCTTTAGGGCTCTGGAGTTCACTCAACCATTGCTGGAGGCCATCCGACAGACATGACAGACTCCGTGTGATAAGGGAGCCAGGTGCTCAGGTAGCTGCTGAGCCAGGGTGTCTCCTGATGATTCTGCCTGTGATCTAGCCACCAAGCCTAACTTTACAGTTCGCTTTTAAGGCACCTACTTTGCAGTCATGTATTAGTGAGCTGCAGTAGGAGCAGCAACCCTTTTCTGGCCAGCAACTGCAGAAGGTAGGTCAGACACAGGGGAAGGAAATATGAGGCCTGGTAAAAGGTGGTAATAACAATCCGAGCCCAACTCAAATAAAGTTCTCAGGAGAGAAGGGTTCTTTGCATACTCCAAAAACTTTCCTCCAAGAAAAGCACTGGACAAGCCTGGTTACTGAACGGACAAAACCTTAACTGACTCAGCCAAATTACAATGGGATGGTAGAATCCTGGAACTGGGACAGAACTCTCAAGAGACTCTGGAGAAGGTAAAGGACTTGAGTAAGGTGGTTTGACTAGTTAGCAGTGGTGTGAGGTTCTAGATCCCTGGCTTCCCACTTCTCAGGTCATAACCCTGACTTGGACTCTAACTTCAAATGATGAACACAGGAAGGTACAAGCAGCATAAGCTCAAAACAGTATGACTGTTTCAGCATCAATGACACTTAGCAAGCAAGAAATGCCTTAAGATGGCTTCCACTTACTTTCAACCCGAATCAGTTTCTTGCAATTAAATAAGCTGACCAGAACCCTAAGAGGTGAAAGATAAATTGACTTCCTTCAAAAACACAGATGTTGGGCGACTTCTGGACAAGATGGCAGAATAGACAGTCCCCAGCATCACTCTCCCCCACAAATCAACCAATTTACAACTATAAAAAAGAAACAACAGCCAAGCTGGGGCCGCTAGAGCTCGGGAAGAGGAGAGTACAGTAGGAGAAGCCATGATGAGAGAACCGCTCTGACGTTTTCGAGCCCCAGCCGCATCCAGGCAGGAGCTGCTGAGCGCACAGAGCAGGAGCCAGCAAAAGCCACAGCTGTGCCCTTCGGATGGAGTTGCTTGTGGAGGCAGCAGGGGAGGAGAGGGCCTTGGTGGTCCCTAGGCCAGCAAGACCACTAATAGGGTTCCCATGGACCCACACAGGAGCAAAGAGCCACAACAACTGAAAAAAAAAGCCATTCAAGAGGAGCCACTCAGAGGCCAGTGAGTCATCGCAAGGGACAGGTGCATGGCCTGCCCCACCCCATGGGAAGCATTTGGAGAAGGGGTGGTAGAGGAGACAGGCCCACTGGGAGAACACTGGGACACAGCAAGGACACCTGATCTGCACCCCAATCAGCAAAGGACCACTCAGAGGAGACTAGTCAGGAATTTAGAATTGCATGGAGTACAGTTTGATGAAAAGACTCAGTCCCAGACCAGTTTCTACACAACCCAGGTGCACCAGATCTCTTGAGAGCTGGAAGCACGTATAAATTCAACCATTAAAACCTGAGCTGCAGGGCCGGCCCGTGGCTCACTCGGGAGAGTGAGGTGCTGATAACACCAAGACCACGGGTTCGGATCCCATATAGGGATGGCTGGTTCGCTTACTGGCTGAGCGTGGTGCTGACAACACCAGGTCAAGGGTTGAGATCCCCTTACCGGTCATCTTTTAAAAAAAAGAAAAAAAAAAAAACCCTGAGCTGCAGGGCCGGCCCCGTGGCGCACTCAGGAGAGTGCGGCGCTGGGAGCACAGTGATGCTCCTGCCGCAGGTTTGGATCCTATATAGGACTGGCCAGTGCGCTCACTAGCTGAGTGTGGTGCGGACGACACCAAGCCAAGGGTTGCGATCCCCTTACCAGTCACGAAAAAGACAAAAACAAAAACAAAACAAAACAAAAAAACTGAGCTGCATAAAAAACCTTCCCTAGGGAATCAGCAGTAAAGCAGCAATTTAGCTGAACCACACAGCTCAAGTACTGGTCCCCACAGGAAGTTCCCCCCCATTTTAGAAGCAAGCAAAGGACAACAAATTAGTTCCAGTGCAGAGTTTAAATGGTGGGTACAGCAAATAATCCAACACAGTACTGAAAGAAAAAGTACCCACAACCAGAGACAAACTTTCGTATTAACTAGTAAAGGTCTCATTTCACCAAGGAACACCTATAACACCTAGAAAGACTGGAAGTCCCCGGGGCTACCAAGCCAGAGGGGCTACCAAGCCAGAAAGTGGGGAGGGCCCGGGGCCTCAGCAATGCCCCCAGACACCCACAAACAATCCCGAGGGTGGGGGCCAAGGGCCTCAACCACACCCCCCACCAGGTGCAGCCAGCCCAGTGGTGACCACCATGCCACCACAGGAAACGCCCTGGGCTCTCCGGAGACAGGGCAGTGTGGAGGCCTCGGCCACACCCCCGATACCAACAGCTAGCCTAGCAACGACCACCAAGCGCAGCAGTGGGCCCCGGGTTCCTAAGCTGGGATGGTGGGGGGGCGAGGGCTTTTGCCACACACCCCTGACATCTGCACCCAGCCCACCGATGACCAAGCCACCACTGGAAGCCCTTCAGTCTCCCCTGTGGGAGCAAGGGGGGTGCCACAGGCCTCAATCCCACCCCTCATCTTTCAGCCTCCTTCTATTCCATTTCCTTCCCCTTTCCCCTCTCCCCCTCCCTCTCAACTGTTCTACAACAACATTCTAGAATGTAAAAAATAGTATTAATAAAATTAAATTTTCTTTAAAAAAAAAACAGGGCTGACCCATGGATCACCTGAGAGAGTGTGGTGCTGATAACACCAAATCAAGTGTTGAGATCCCCTTACTGGTCATCTTTAAAAAAAACAACAAAAAAAATCACAAATATTATTTTTACTCCTGTTTACACATCAGGCTGTAGAAGTTCTATTTAGAATTTTTCTTTAGTAAGGAAAACAGGAAGATTCACTGAATGCCGGCACTGTGTGGGTGTTCTGAATGTACCCTTTTGACTGCAATGACCCTAAGAAGTAGGCATTACCCTCAGTGTCTACTGCACACTGCCAGGAAGGGGCCAGGCCTGAACATTCTTATCTGTCTTCAAAGCCCACACCTCTTCCTTCACATGCTGTTGCTACCTCCAATGTTCAAAAAGATGTCAGTCACCACATGCCTGACAAAACAAGGAGCTGAGTCACCATTTAACACAGATGCAAAATGGCAAAAAATACTCATTAGAAAGATCCTCTATCCAGAGCAATTTGGCCTGGAGAAGCAAACTATGTATGCTCTCAGCAAATATCCTGTGTTTTGTTTAAAAAAAAAAAAAATCCAATAATAGGATGCAACTAAGTCTGCCATCAAGAGGCCATGTCTTCATTTTTGTCACCAACTGATCAAGAGTCACCCCAATGGGTGATGTGCCAGAAATCTATTTAAAAACTGCCCATCTCATATCATTACTAAATCAACACAAATAACCTCACCCAATGTCTTTAAGAATGCATCTACATTAACTACCAAAAGCAAAAAAGCTCTGCAGCAAAGATGAGGCCAAGATATTTGTTTGTGGTGGCTGGCTGGTACAGGGACCAGAACCCTTGACCTTGGTGTTACAAGGTGGCGCTCTAACCAACTGAGATAAGTGTCCAGCCCCCGAGGCCAAGATATTTGGAAAGCCAAATCCATGAAGTTTGGCTCCCCCGCAAACTCATTTTTACCTTAACTTATCCAATGAACTTTACCTGCAACCAAGACAAACTGACAGCTTTTCCATCCTTTCTATAGGTTTTAATTATGAACTGGCCTCAAACCACTTATTCAGACAGAATTCCCTCTATTCATGAGCAGACTGCTACTATGGGTCCTTGAATCTGCTTATAAATACCAACTGCCAGAAATCCCAGAAACTCTCCTTTTTTCTATTGTGTCACTAGCTGTGCTGCCAAGGTATAGATTAAACGCTTTGCTCAATTCAACTATTTACTATCTTCCCTGAGTTCTTTTGATATCATTCAACCTCCCCATATAGGTCAGAATGAGTTGCTCTGGCACTAGAAGATACCGTCCACAGAGACCAAAATTAGGTTCTCTGGAATATGGTTTAACTTAAAGCTATCCACAGAGACTTGGAAATAGTTTCATTAGCGATTTTTAGCGTAGATTATTTACTGTAACTGGATCTGGCGTATATGAAGAGATGTTTCTAGGGACTCAGTAGCCACAAAAACATAACAGAAGTGACTAAGGCAATCCTGAAACAGCCATTTTTCTCTAAAAGCAAGGAGTGGAAGTGGAGACATTATTAAATAATTACTAACCAATCTCAATACGAAACTGTTCTGCATTCAATTGTACATACCAACACAAACTTAATTGTCAACCATTCATCTCTAACTTGTCAGGCAGTAATCAGCCAGGAAAACCTTCATTTCCAAAGGTACAAAACAATTTTCCCTTGGGACCAGCCTTCCTAGCTAAGGCAAAAAACCACACTATGGCTTTCTAAAATAGATAGCTCTGAAAATTTCAGCGTGATAAGAATAAAAAATTTAAACCTTCAGAACAAACTAAAACCTTATATGGGACAAAATATATATATATATAAAAAGAAGAAAAAGCAAAGAAAAAAAAAGAAACCTTATATGGGAGATAGGACAAGCTGTGAATTAGAAAGCCATTTTACGGAATACTACTTTCTTCTTTTGAAGAGCAAACTTGAGGAGACTAAAAAGGGGCTTTATGACCAGAATATCCGTATCTTGGTGGTCACAACTGATTTTGTTTATATTGGGAGATTTTGATTTGCTTTCAAATTAAACCTCTCACCCAGAGAAAATAAAAATTTAAAAGGTTACAAGAGTGTATAAGGTTTGCTGTTAAATCAGGGATTCTGAGTGATACCCTTTTTTTTTTTTTTTTGTGCAACATCCATTAATTTGATTTCTAACTAATACTGGTACATCAGTTTGGGGAGAAAAAAAAGGCAGTACTGTGACATTTCAAAAACAAAGATTACCAAAATACAGTTTGACTTAATTACTGGGGCTTCTTGGACTTGATGGATGAGATTCCTTTGAGAACAAAAAACAATAAACCCTTGTGTTGATATGCCTGAGACCTTTTTAAATGTTTGGAGAAATATTTTCAAATTCAGTGAATGATTGCTAAAATTTTCACTTACAAAAGAATTCTCAACATTTCATTTTAAAAGCAAAGTTAAATAAGCATCTTTCCACAACTCAGAAGCCCTTGAAACTTGGAAGGGTTATCTGTTAACATCCAGTTTCTGCTCTTGGCTCCAGGAAAAGGAATTTTACAAAGGATGGAAAACTTCAAATAAATGCAATTCATTTTCAGCTGACCCAGCGCACTGGATAGTGTGTTCGTGCTTCAGACATTTTTTGCAGGATACTGTAGTTTGGAGACTTCTTCCTCCCATAACTGATTTTACATACCTAAGATCATCACTTCATGGTAGTTAACTTGTGAACATATTAAGACGAAGAACAAAACAAGTGGTCTACTGAATTGCAGTTTACATGTTTCCTCATCTAAATGTGAGTGAACTTTTTTACTCCTAAGAATGGAAAAAAGGAAGCAGGGTCTTTTGGAGGGGACTAGGTCTGTTGAAAAGGTTTCTCTAACAAAGTATGTCAAGGACCAAAAGTGGGCAAGAGGGGAAACGGAACTTCAACGTGTTTTGTCTTTTAACGGAAGAACTTATGCTTGTAAAACACATCAGAAGTACAGTTTGGTTCTGCAAGTCATTTCTGTTGCTGTTTTTTCCTTGTACGTGTAGGACAGGGGGAGTGGAGGAGGTGTTCTCCCCAACATGACTGGGCGTGTAACACATTTGCATCAACTTTTCACGTCAGGCATGTGCTTTCGAACAAAGGAGCAGTGAAGAAAGGCAGAGACTGGGGCTTGACACAGTTACAGATTTTGTGCTTAAACAGTACTTTACAAATGACTTGCTCAATTTAAACGTCCTGATCACCATAAGAGACACTGGAGTAAAATGAGGAAACTGGATCTACTTGAACCACAACGGGGGGGGGGGGGGGGGGGGGGGGGGG
>NW_007729145.1:83334-85589 GCF_000696425.1 Galeopterus variegatus
TGGGGGGCAGAAGAGGGAGAACATTACTTGAACAAAAGTTTCATAAACCAAATTCAGTAAGCCTGTCTCCTACAAATGGACTTGAAGCGTCCACTTTCTTCAAAGATGAAGGCTGGAGACAAAGCAATGGACTGAAATGGAGAGATGCCAAGGGTTTGAAAACATGGGCCTTTTACATACATTTTTGTCATGTTACAGTAACACACTTTTTTCTTTGAGAAAACTGTGTACGTTATACTTAAAAAATTAAACACTGAAAGGATGTGCAAGTCTAAAAGGGCTCAATAGGGTTAGAATCCTGATTTTTGAACATATAAAATCACTCAAGCATCACTTTGGTCTAAAGGTGAGGAGGAAGGCAGGCAGGAAAGCGACAAAAAGAGGGAGATAATTGAATTACTCAATAAAAGAGGCTACTTACCATCCCAACCCATTGTAAGACATACACGTCTGACATAAGAGAACTCCTTAGAGGTCGAATAAAGCGTGTAAGCACCTTTGAGTAATACACCTGCCCCTGGAGAGGGGGCCCGGAAGCCCAACGTGGGCTTAGCGAACAGACCTTTTCTAATCTGTTTATTTCCTTGAACTGGAGTCGGGCTGCGATGGGCTGCGATTCCCAGAACGATACATTTAATTAGAACAAAACAGAAAAAACAAAAAAAATTTTTTGTAAAAGCTCACCAAACTGCTGCACTTGTGTCTCTGAATGTGGGTGGCATTTCTTTTAAAAGGCAAAGTATGGTCTGTGAAGGAGAAAGGGAAAAGGGGAGGTGGGAGTGGGGAGAAGGGGCCGTGGAGGCTGGCGGGGAAGCCTTGGCTGAGACCTTCGTCTAGGGAAGGGTCCTCATCGGCTCCCCACCCTGGGCTGCGACGGGGCAGCCATCTGTCCAGCGCGTTCTCTTCCACCCCACCCCCACTCCCTCCAAGACTCGCTTTCCTGCCGGCTGAAACCCACCTTCCATTTCCAAACCCACTCTCCAGCCACCTCTTCCCCTACCCCACCAGGAAAGAGTGGGCAAACCCTGCATCCCAACTTCTCCTGCTCGAGCAGGGGAAACGGGCCGAACACCGCCCTGAAATGCGCCGGGCTGGCCCCATTATTACCGCCAGAAAGGGCGTGGGGGGAGCCCATTTCTCACTTAATAAAGGGAAGGAGAGCGCTCCCTTTTACCCCCTGCCAAAGCACAAGGAAATCTTTTCTCTCCTGGAAGTGATGGCAACCCATTTTACCCCTAAAGAGCGGGAAAACCTCAGGAGAAAACGGGGGACCAACTTCCTCTCCCCTCCAATACAGAGTAATCAAACCTCACCCCCCACCCCCCCAAAAAAAGGCTGAGGGCCCTCCCACACGTCACCTACCTACGAAAAGCGAAAAGACTCCCTCCCTCTAAGGAAAAATATATGGAAGGGTCTTCTCCCAAAAAAGAGGCAGGGGCTTTCCATCAAAAGGGCTGAAGATGCATCCCCCCATTCTGCCCTCCAAGGAATAGACAGAAAACATCTCTCGCCCAAAATAAAAGAGCCCCCACCCAAAGGACCCCCCATTAGAAGGATGGAGAAAGGATTGAACGAACCCCCACTTTCTGCATCCTAAGAAAGCTAAAGTATCTATCCAAATAGGGCAGGGTGTGCCTCCCCCAGCAGAAAGGATACTGGCGGGGGCAGGGAGATCCCCCAACTCCAAACCCCTAGGATACTGGCGGGGGCTGGGAGATCCCCCAGTTCCAAACCCCTAAGAAAGGGGCTGTTGATCGAAATCCCCCCAAAAAGGGTCTGGGATACCCTCCCCCAAACCCTTCCCCAAGGCCTGGCGACGGGCAGGCGGGCCCATAGCTGCCAGCTCCGGGAGCCGGAGCAGCCAGGACCGCCGCGGTCCTCCGCAGCCCCCTGGCGCCCCCTCCCCAGGGCGGGCGCGGGAGGTCCGGGGGGCGCCTCCTCACCTTCCCCTCAGCATGGCGCCCAAAAAAGACAGAGCGAGAGCAAGGGAGAGCGGGCGAGCGCCGCGAGGGGGGGTAACGCATGAGGCCGGGAGAGAAAGCAAGCGAGAAAGACCGAGCGAGCAAGAGACACCCACCGACCCCGCCCTTCCTCCTCCTCCTCCTCCGCGGCCCGGCCCAACATGGCGGCTGCCCCCCCTTCTCCCTCCTGTCCCCCTCCCCCCCCCCCCCCGGGGAGAAGATGCCCCGGCCAGGCCGGGGGCCCGACCCGCCGTCAGGGAGCGGGGGGCGGGGGGGGAGGGGGGGCGGGGGGGG
>NW_007729145.1:86501-93847 GCF_000696425.1 Galeopterus variegatus
GTGATGGCGGTGGCGGCGACTCTGATGGCGGCGGCGGGGGGGTCCCGGGAGCAGCCTCCATAGTTCCTTTGGGGGGAGGGGATGTTAATGCACGAAAAAGGACTGCTTGGGCGTGGCGGGAGGGGCACACTTCAGCTCTGAGGGCTCCTGATGGGAATCGGTTATATATTTTTTCGGTTTCGGAATCACCTCTGTTCCGACCTCCGCGTAGGCCGCGCGGCCTAGGCCTCGGCGGCCTGCTCGCCGCCTGCTTTCTCCGTAGCCTGCCCCTGCGGTCACTCGCTCACGGTCGCAGGACCCTCATCGGGGCGAGAACCAACCCTCCACACACACACACCCGCCCGGGAGCGAGAGACCCGGGGGACACGGACACTGGTGTGTGGTTGGGTGTAATTAGCGCGGGCCGCGCGCAATGGAGCAAGCGAGGGGGAAGGGGAGAAAAGGAGAGCGAGCGAGAGTTTAAAAAAAAAAAGATTCTAGGGAGAGAGGGAACGGGCCGCGAGACGGAACGACTGTCTGTCTGTCTGCTCGCCCTAGATGCCCCAGCTGCCAGGCCCCCGCCGCAGTCAAGAATTCACACAAAATGGCGGCTCGGTCCCAATGAGCCGAGAGGCTGAAGCGGGAGGAAGGGTGAGGTGGGAGGGGGAACGCGGAGGCCGAGGCCCCGTCACGTGGAGGATTGCAAAGTCCGCTTGCCCGAAGGCCGGCGAAAAGAGCCGAACGGAGAGGGCGAGGCCGAGGGAAGGCGGAAAAAGCCGAGAGAAACAGCGGGAAACGAGAGGAGGCTGGGACGAGCCGGAAACAGCCGAAAGTGGCCTGGGCCCCGGAGGAGCGTGAAGCCGAAGGGAGTTGGGAAGAGCCTAAGGTGACGATGGGGGTGGGACTAGAGGAAGAATGAGAACGTACTGGGGAAGGAGGAGGAACTGAAGTGAGCCGGAACAGCCGAAGGCGGTGTTGGCGGGGGAGGAGGCGGAAATAGCCGAAAGAGACCGGGTCGGGGTAATGGGATTAAGAAAGAATGAGCTGGTCGGGCGGGGCCGGAGAGGCGATTAACTAACTAAGGAAACGACTTAGAGTTCGCCCCAGAGCAAGCGGGAAGAACCGGAAACTGCTAGCTTTAAGGAAGGCAGGAAGAGTTGAAAGTTTTAAGTGGGAGAATGGGAGCGAAGGAATTCGGGCTACGGAGAAGAAAAAAGAATAACCGGATGCTGGAGCCCGGGTGACAGGAGTCGGAGGCTTCCGGAGAAGAGATGGAGTCGAGCCGGCCCGGAGATGACTTCACTAGATAACTCTCTGGATGACGTCGCTCACGGGCGGGCGGAGCGAGAGGGGCAGGGTTTGGTAGGGCCTCCAGGGAAGTTGAGAACTTGGGGTGTAGTCCGTGGAATGTTCTGAAGTACTCGATGTGGAAGCACTGGCCGGGCTCATAAACCACGTGCAGACAAAACCTGTTGACCCTCATAACTGTCCCAAAGGGAACTGCTATTGCTCCCATTTGATAGATGCACACTAGGGCTAGATGCTTAAGTAATGTTGGCTCAAGGTCATAGGATTAGCCCTACCGGTCGTAGAAAGGTTTTACGTCAGAGCTGGCATTCCATTGCCTCCTGCAAAACTGTTCAGTTTTATTCAGTACGGGAATATTCGTTAAACGGTTTTACTCCTCTTTCTACAGGGTCAGTCCCCCGTGAAGAATGGTGAGAACAGTTTCTGTCTTCATGGAACCTAATAACCGACAATGCCCTGAGTGAGAAAATGGGAGTTAAAGAATAAAGGGGTGGGGAAGAGAGGGTGGCTGGTTAGCTCAGTTGGTTCGAGTACGGTCTTGTAACAAAGGTCAAGGGTTCGGATCCTCATACAGGCCAGCCGCCAAAAAAACCCACAAAAGGGGCCGGCCTGTGGCTCACTCGGGAGAGTGTGGTGCTGCTAACACCAAGGCCCTGGGTTCGGATCCCATAGAGGGATGGCCGGTTCGCTCACTGGGTGAGCGTGGTGCTGACAACACCAAATCAAGGGTTAAGATCCCCTTACTGCTCCCCTTTAAAAAAAAAAAAAAAGGGGGCCGGCCCGGGGGCGCACTGCTACAGTCCACTTGGGAAGCCTGGCGGCTCTCCCGCCGAGGGTTCGGATCCCACATACAGCCCAGCCGCTCACTGGCTGAGCGAGGAGCGGGGGCAACGCCGAGGGTTGCGATCCCGTTGCCGGTCCCGGTCCGGGCGCGACACTGAGGGTTGCGATCCGTTGCCGGACACGGAAAAAAAAAAAAAACCCCCAAAAAAAAAAGGGGGCCGGCCCGGGGGCGCACTGCTACAGTCCACTTGGGAAGCCTGGCGGCTCTCCCGCCGAGGGTTCGGATCCCACATACAGCCCAGCCGCTCACTGGCTGAGCGAGGAGCGGGGGCAACGCCGAGGGTTGCGATCCCGTTGCCGGTCCCGGTCCGGGCGCGACACTGAGGGTTGCGATCCGTTGCCGGACACGGAAAAAAAAAAAAAACCCCACAAAAAAAAAGGTGGGGAGAATGTGTGGGGGAAGAATGAAGATTGTTGTTCAGTCTGGGACATGAGGAAATAGCTTACTTCAGGCCCTTATTTTCCAGGAACAGAGAGAAAACCTGTGTGGAAAGAGTAGTAAGTTTGGAGACAGAGGTGCCAGGTGACTCCTGGTATATTGATCTTACTATAAAAGAAAATAATGTCCCAAACCTGATCTGAGACACAAGCTTTTGGGGGCTGTACTTTACAACCTCCTTCAGGGAAGAAATTAGCATTCTTGATAAAATATTTAAATTCTGATGGGATGAAACTTGTTTGGTGACACTTGTTTTAGTGGCCTGCCCACCTGAGAGTCAGCTAACTGCCAGTCAAGAGTCTCCTGACTTTTTTTTTTTAAAGATGACAGGTAAGGGGATCTTAACCCTTGACTTGGTGTTGTCAGTACCACGCTTTCCCAAGTGAGCTAACTGGCCATCCCTATATAGGATCCGAACCCTTGGCCTTGGTGTTATCAGCACCACACTCTCCCGAGTAAGCCACGGGCCGGCCCTGAAATAAAATAGATTATGAGATACATGGCGATATGGTGTATAGAGAGAAGGCTAACTATTTCATATGGAGAGGTTAGGAAGACCTGACTGAGGAGGCGACATTTGAGCAGAGACCTGAGGGATTCAGCCAGCCTGATTCACCAGTTTTGTGTCCAATTTTCCAACTTAATTCCAGCATTCTTTTTTCCATTGTCTCTATATATCCATTACTCATATCCTCCTTTGAACCAGCTTTATTTTTCTACTGGTTCTCTCAATAATGAATTCAATAAAATCTTTGACATAGGCTCACCATGATTTTGTGCATCATATTTTTAACTTTTTATATAAAGTATTCCTATTTTTATTTTATTGTATTACCCAAAAGTATATACCAACAATAGCATCGACCAGTCACCAAAAAAAAGAAAAAAGGCATGAACAAGAATGTTCACAGCAGCACTATTGTAAATAGTCCCTAACTGGGAACTTCCTAAATGCCCATTGATAGGAGAACAGACAAGCACATTGTAGTGTATTCACCATCCCTATTTGTTATACACATTTTGAGAATCCCTGGATTTGTTGGCTTATTAGACCCAAATGGCAGAGTTATTTGCACTACATGCTGGACCAGCTAAAGAACCTCCTCTTGCCCTGGGCCCCACCAGCCTTACAGCTTTCTTTGCTGATGAGTGATAGCAAGTCTCCCAGCCATGATGTAAGGTGCCTCCAAAATTCCAGGAGGGCTGCCAAATATAGCTTTTTCTTAGTGTGTAAGGGGGTGTGTGTGCAATTTTCATCAAATTGACCTTTATTTTGGAAAAAAACAAAATTCCAACATGTTTCTTCCCTGGGACCTCCAAAACATCTCTGAGCTGTCAGGTATTTTTTTCAGATTGAACCTTTTCAGATTCCCGTAAGTCTGACCAATGCTTCCATGGTACCTGTTTCTTCCAGTTGTTGATACATTATCATTGTGATGAAGGCCTTTTTTTTTCCCTAGCTCCTGGGATGGCACAAGAACGGGCTCTTTGCACCATGGATGAGGAGGTCTTCACAGAGAAGATACTCTGCAGAATATGGAAGAAATACCAGCACCAGCACCTGGGGAAGAAAGGAGGAGACCATTGGCCAAAGAGAGGCATTTACATTGTGTCAGACCCTGCTGACTGCCAACCAATAGCTATTTCACCCCTTTCTCCTTGCTAATCCAACCCTGAATTTACTGGGGAGGTGAGAGGTAATAACGTCCAGGCTAGGAGTTGAATCACTGGTCTACCTGGTTCTCAAGGGGATGATGTCGCCCCCTTGAGGACAATTTGGAAATTATCGAAGGAAATTAATGAGTGGTTTTTGGTTATCAACTGGTTCTCTCAAGAGGACAGTATTGTTCCCTTGGGGGCATTTTGAAAATTTGCTTTTTTGGGGCCGGCCCCATGGCTCACTCGGGAGAGTGTGGTGCTGATAACACCAAGGCCACGGGTTCGGATCCCATATAGGGATGGCCGGTTCGCTCACTGGCTGAGCGTGGTGCTGACAACACCAAGTCAAGGGTTAAGATCCCCTTACCGGTCATCTTTAAAAAAGAAAATTTGCTTTTTTGGTTGTCATGATGATAAGAGGTTTCTTGCTGAAACTAGAGGACAGAGACCAGAGATGTTAAAATATCCTGCAATAGAACATTCCTAATGAACAAATTTAATGATAGCTCTTTTTTTTTTTTTTTTTCTTAAAAGATGACCGGTAAGGGGATCTTAACCCTTGACTTGGTGTTGTCAGCACCACGCTCAGCCAGTGAGCGAACCGGCCATCCCTATATGGGATCCGAACCCGTGGCCTTGGTGTTATCAGCACCGCACTCTCCCGAGTGAGCCACAGGCCGGCCCTAATCATAGCTCTTAAATACAATAATGGAAAGGACTGTTTATACTAACTTATACTAATCTGTAACACTAAACTTTTTCGGTTCTTTTGGAATTGTAGCAAAGTCATGATGTATACCACCACTTTACAAGATGTATACCACCACTTTTGGGATAATGAAAATGTTTTCCAACTAAGGCTGGCTGGTTAGTTCAGGTGGTTAGAATGCCACCTTGTAACACCAAGGTCAAAGGTTCAGATTCCTGTACAGGCCAGCTGCCCCTCAAAAAAAGAAAATGCTTTGGCACTAGATAAATGTGATGGTTGCATAACGTGTTGAGTGTACTAATGAACATACTAAATGCCACTGAATTGTTCTCTTTAAAATGCCTGATTTTAGGGGCTGGCCCGTGGCTCACTCGGGAGAGTGTGGTGCTGACAACACCAAGGCCATGGGTTCGGATCCTATATAGGGATGGCCGTTTCGCTCACTGGCTGAACGTGGTGCTGACAACACCAAGTCAAGGGTTAAGATCCCCTTACTGGTCATATATGTAAAAAAAAAAAAAAAAAAAAGCCTGATTTTAGGGGTTGGCTGATTAGCTCACTTGGTTAGAGCTTGGTGCTGATAACAGCAAGGTCCAGTGTTCAATCCCTGTACCGACCAGTCGCCAAAAAATAAAATAAAATGCCTGGTTTTATGTCATGTAAATTTTACCTCAATAAAAAATGTTTATGGGCCGGCCCTGTGGCTCACTCGGGAGAGTGCGGTGCTGATAACACCAAGGCCAAGGGTTCGGATCCTGAAAAAAAAAATGTTTAGGGCCGACCCTGTGGCGCACTCAGGAGAGTGCGGCACTGGGAGCGCAGCGACGCTCTCGTCGCAGGTTCAGATCCTATATAGGAATGGCCGGTGCGCTCACTGGCTGAGCGCGGTGTGGGCAACACCACACCAAGGGTTGCGATCCCCTTACCGGTCACGAAAAAGACAAAAAAAAAAAATGTTTAGGACTAGTTGGTTAGAGTGTGGTGCTGATAACACCAAGGTCCAGGATTTGATCACTGTCCTGGCCAGCCTCCAGAAAAATAAATAAATAAATAAACAACCCAGTTTAAAAAAAGATATATACCCCAAATTTGAAAATATACCATTATATTTAATTTTTCCCACAAGGTATAAAAAAGTATAAGTGAGGGGGGTGGGGAGAAGAAAGGGAGGCTTTTTTAGACCTTTAATGAGTCTAGGAGTACAGGGAAAATAATTTACAGAGCAATTACCTTCATTTCCATGGCTCTTTTTCACAAAGTGATCATTTTACAAGAATTTCTGTATATACACAGATAACAGCTCAGGTCACTCCCTAACCATGTACAAATTACTACATGCCATGGATCTTCAGGATAACCTTCAAAGTTGATATATTAACTAATACATCATTTAATGCTAAATTAAATGAACCTGTTTTAACTGTTCAAAATAACTTGACTATTTTTCTATGATCCATGTACATTTCATTTTAGTAATATAAGGCAACTAAGCAGAAATATTTATTTTCAGAGGCTTATCCAAAAGGTATTTGGTATAGCCTTCTCCTTTCTGGTCATTCTGTGACTTCTAAAAGTTCTGCACAAAGAGGTTATTTGATCTTGTAATTGGCATTTTTTCCCTTGGATTGGGAAGCAGCACATCAAAGTCCTTGGTGTTATAAGGCTGCACTCTAACCAACTGTGTAACCAGCCAGCCCCTGAGTTCCCTCTGATTTTCCTATCATTATTTGATATTTTGAATCTTGGTTATGGGGCAAGATGACATTATTTACATAAATGTAAAGCTGCTTTCCAGTCAGCCTGGAGTTGCAGACTTGCTGCAAGGCAAGTACTATTCAGACCCTGAGAAATCACTAAAGCTATGCGATTCCACCCTGAAGCCAATCACAATCTAGCAAGACTATGGGCCGACCCCGTGGCTCACTCGGGAGAGTGCGGCGCTGGGAGTGCAGTGGCACTGGGAGTGCCGAGGCCACGGGTTCGGATCCTATATAGGGATGGCCGGTGTGCTCACTGGCTAAGCACAGTGCGGGCGACACCACACCAAGGGTTGCGATCCCCTTACTGGTCACGAAAAAAAAAATAATAATAAACAATCTAGCAAGACTCAAAGATCACATCAAGGACGAAAACAGAAGCCAGAACAAGCCTTGAGGAGAATTTGCACCTGGCCCCTTACACATCCCCCTCCCTCCTGCTTTTCCCACATTCCACTCCTCAACCTCCTCTTTAAAAACCCTGCAGTAAGGCTGTCCTGTTAGCTTAGTTGGTTAGAGCTTGGTGCTGATAATACCAAGGTCCAAGGTTCAGCTCTCCTTAAAAAATAAATAAAAGAGGCCGGCCCGTGGCTCACTTGGTAGAGTGCGGTGCTGATAACACCAAGGCCACGGGTTCGGATCCTATCTAGGG
>NW_007729145.1:94809-114741 GCF_000696425.1 Galeopterus variegatus
GGCGCGACACCGAGGGTTGCGATCCCGTTACCGTTCACGAAAAAAGACAAAAAGGAAAAAAGAAATAATAAAATAAATAAATAAAATATTTTAAAAATAAATAAATAAATAAAAGGGCTGGCCCATGGCTCACTTGGGAGAGTGTGGTGCTGATAACACTAAGGCCACGGGTTCGGATCCCTATATAGGGATGGCGGGTTAGCTCACTTTGGTGAGCGTGGTGCTGACAATACCAAGTCAAGGGATAAGATCCCCTTACCAGTCATCTTTTTAAAAAATAAATAAATAAATAAATAAATAAATAAATAAAAATAAAAAACTCTGTAGTAAATCTGAGTCCTTGTGATGGTTTTCGTCTGGCCGTTTCCTTCAGGTTTACCAAAGAGATGGGTTAGCCTGAGATCTCTCCTCAGGTCACCAATATTCCTGAATAAAAGCTGACTTCCATTTTTCACTAACATTTGACTTTTGGGTTGTTTGTTTTTGCTTGGGGACAAGCAGCCAGACTTGGATTTGGTAGCAGATTTTGGGGAGCCTCAGCCAGTAGCTGAAGGCCCCGGGGTAACAGATTTTGGTGAGTCAAGCCAGGGTTTTGGATTGGGGCCGGCAGCCGGACTTGGGTACTTTAACACTGATAACACCATGGTTCAGGGTTTGATCCCTGTACCAGCCAGCTGCAAAAAGAGAGAGAGAGAAACCAACAACAACAAAAATGGCATTTCCCCCCAAAATCATGTCCTTCCTGGAACCTAAGAATGTGACTGTGATGTTATGATATGTATATTTTGGTTTTCGTCCACAGTTCCTGTCTTGTTCTAACCTTCCCCTGCCTTCTGTCTTGGAGCTAGCAATAAAGGAATTCTCTGACCTGCTTCATCTAATTGTAGATCACAAGACCCCCATTAGAAAAGGGGTCCCACCCCAAACCCAGGAGGAAAGAATGCTGCATGGAGAGGCCAAGAAAAACCTGAACAAACAGGCTTTGCTGGGTTTTCACACCCAGGCTGGTAGTGTTAGATCAGATCCTTTTTGTCCAATCACACTTCTACACAGTTGTTCACACCTATGTACTGAAGCTTCCATAAAAACCCAAGAGCAAATAAAAATAAATAAGTTAATAAAATAACAAAATAGAAAAGAGAAAGGACTGGCCAGTTAGCTCAGTTGGTTAGAGTGTGGTGTTGGTAACACCAAGGTGAAGGTTTTGGATCCCAATACTGGCCAGCTACCAAAAAAAAAACCCAAAACAAAGAACCTGAGCACACAATTAGGGGGCTTCTAGATAGCTGAATACATGCAGGTTCCTGGAAGGTGGCTCACCCAGGTAGGGCACAGAAGCTCTGCGCCCTCTTCCCCCAGNCGGGAGCGCCGCCGCACTCCCAAGCGCCGCACTCTACCGAGTGCGCCACCGGGCCGGCCCGTTTTATTTATTCTTAAATCTGTTAATAGATAATGTGGTTTCATGATTCAAAATTCAAGAGATGGGAATAAGTCTATGGTGAAAAGTCTGCCTCCCACCCCAGCCATCTGGGCTCCTCCCCGAAGCAACTACTGTTTGTTACCAGTTTCTTAGGCATCCTCTTCTCTCAAAGGTCTTTTATACATTAATATATATATTCTTATATATATACATATTCTTATTATTTGTACTTTAATGATACATATATATGTATATGTGTGTATATGTAGATATAGATATACTTTGCACTTTAATGATACTATACTAAAGCACTGTTCTGCATTTTGCTTTTGTTTTTTACTACTACAAGGGGTCTTCAAAAAGTTCATGGGAAAAACAGAAAACAAAACAGTTCATGGAAAGATTTGTATTATCTTTTTATTCTATTTTTCCACAAACTTTTGAAGTACTTTCACATATCATCCATGTGGTACATGAATGGCTTCCTCATTTCTATATTATATTTCTATATTATGACTGCATCACCTATATTTGGACTATTCCTACCATTTTGCTGTCGCAATGTCACAGTGAATTGTACATAAGTACAATACTTCTGTAAGTCCTAAGTAAGCCTTGTACATAAGGAATTTAACTGGCATGCTATTATATCTGCAGAATAAAATCCTAGAACTGATTGTCAAATCATATTGTATGGATCGTTATATCTTGGATACGTATCATCAGAATGTCACTCCAGACTTTATTTTTATTTATTTATTTATTTATAAAATATGACTGGTAGAGGGATCTTAACCCTTGACTTGGTATTATCAGCACCACACTCTCCCAAAGTAAGTCACAGGCCAGTCCACACCCCAGACTTTATACCAAGTAACAGTCCCATCAGTAATGTTACTCAAGTCCCAACCCCTTCAACCCAATGTGTTGCCAAACTTAACCTTTGTCATCCTGACTGTGTATTATTTTTAATGCTAAAGATACTTTTTACTTTGACATAATTTCATTTGTACAGAAAAGTTGCAATAATAGTTCAAACAACTATTTGCTTTCCTGAACTATTTGAGGGTAAGTTGCTGATATGTGTTCTATCACCCCTAAATACTCGAGTGGGCAATTCCTACAAACAAGGACCTTCTGTATAACCAGAACACAATCAGGAAAGTAACCTGCTATAACTCTACCATCTGGTCCTCAGACTCCATTCAATCTTTACCAATTGTTTCAATAATGTCCCTGAGGACAAAGGAGCCAGTCCAGGTTCATACACATTCCATTTAGTTGTCAGGTCTCTTTAGTCTCCTTCAATTTGGAATAGTTCCTAAGTCTTTCTGGACTTTCATGATCTTGACACTTTTTTTTTTTTTNGAGGGTTGCGATCCGTTGCCGGACAAGAAAAAAGACAAAAAGGAAAAAAAAAAAAAAAAAAAAGAAATAAGGTCATTGCAATTAAAAAAATAAACTAAATAACAATATTAAAAAAAGAAATAGGGTCATTGCGGATGTAATTAGTTAAATTAAAATGAGGTTATACTGGAGTTGGGTGGGCCCTTAATCCAATATGATTGGTATATCCTTATAAGAAGAGAAGA
The DNA here is from genome assembly GCF_000696425.1 of Galeopterus variegatus. Taxonomy (NCBI): domain Eukaryota; kingdom Metazoa; phylum Chordata; class Mammalia; order Dermoptera; family Cynocephalidae; genus Galeopterus; species Galeopterus variegatus. The sequence continues at coordinate 97,822 of NW_007729145.1, forward strand.
GACACTGTGATACACACAGGGAGAACATCATGTGTTGACAGAGGCATAGATTAGAGTGACATATTTATAAGCCAAGGAATGCCATGGATTGTTGGTAACCGCAGAAGCTAGAAAAGACAAGGAAGGATTCCCACCCAACCCCACCATACACCACAGCCTTTGGAAAAATTTCACATAACAATTTCAGACTTCCGGCCTACAGAACTTTGAGACAATAAATTTCTGTTGCTTTAAGCCACTCAGTTTGTGGTACTTTGTTGCGGCAGCCCTAGGAAACTAATACAGACCCATAACTCTACTTCTAATCCGATGCTACAAGGTTCATTCTAGCCTTTACCTTTTCTGTACTTGTACCTTCTCCAACATTGAGACACCTTACTTCTATTATTCTCGATTTATTTCCTTATCACCATTTATATAATTAATATCCTGATACCGACAATATTTCCTTGGTCCCAGCTCCACAGACGCTATCAGCGCTGGACACGTCAAGAGAAGTAAATAACATGGGCTGGCCAGTTAGCTTAGTTGGTTAGAGCGTGGTGCTGATAACACCAACATCCAGGGTGCAATCCCTGTACTGGCCAGCTGCCAAAAAAAAAAAAAAAGACAGCAAGAATGACCGGTAAATATTTCAAAAAAAATGAAAAGGGAAGAGAAAGAAAGAAAAAAGGAGAGGCACTAAATTTTGGTATTTTGTTGCAATAGCTAACTGATACAAATAATTAAGCATCTTGATTGCTTGAAACAGCACTTGGCTGAGAGGTCTGTTGCATGCAATCAAATGAATTCTTTTTTTTTTTTTTGTCTTTTGTCTTTTTTCCGTGTCCGGCAACGGATCGCAACCCTCAGTGTTGCCCCCGTACCGGACCGGGGACCGGCAACGGGATCGCAAGCCTCGGTGTTGCTCCCGCGCCTCGCTCAGCCAGTGAGCGGGAGCCGGTCTGTATGTGGGATCCGAACCCTCGGACGGGAGCGCCGCCGCGCTTCCCAAGCGGCGCACTATCCAGTGCGCCACCGGGCCGGCCCCCAATCAAATGAATTCTACCTGATCCAGGGCACATTCCTTGCCAAAGAGGGGTGCCCACTTCAGCCAGGCACATACCAATGGCTGAGATGAGTCTCAAGAAAGCTGGGTTATTTCTTCTCTGTTCACAGGAAAGCCAACAGTACCATCAGAAGGGTCTCAATGTGTAAAGTTCCGCTTGGCTTAACTGGTCACTGAGATCTCTTCTGGGACCAGCTAAGTATAGTCTCGGCTCTTATTAAAGGACAGGAGGCAGAGACCAGAATTACCCATACAGATATAACTTACTGAACTCTCTATTTTTAATTGAGGTGAGTTTCACATAACATAAAATTAAATATGTTGCAGTGTGCAAATCAGTGGCATTTAATACATTAACAATATTGTGTAACCATCAGCTATATCTAGTTCCAAAACATTTTCATCACCCCAAAAGGAAAGCCTGTACCCATTAGAAATTACTCCCACGTCCTCTCCTCCTAGCCTCTTGCAATGACTAATCTGGTTTCTGTCTCTACGGATTTACCTATTCTAGTTATTTCATGTAAGAGGAATCACAATATTTGTCTTTTTCTGTCTGCCTCGTTTCACTTGGCATAGTGTTTTTCTGGGTTCATCCATGTTATGGCATGTGACAGAACTTCATTCCTTTTTATGGCTGAGTAATATTCTATTGCAGAAAGAGACCACATTTTATTTATCCTGTCATCAGTTGATGGACACGTGGGTTGTTTCAATCTTTTGCCTATTGTGACTAGTGCTGCTATAAACATTTCTACCAATCTTTTTGACCATGTAACTGAAAGCACACACTTTTGTTTTATTTATTCTTTTTTTTTTTTTTTTCCTTTTTTGTCTTTTTTCGTGACCGGTAACAGGATCGCGACCCTCGGTGTCGCACCCGTACCGCGCTCAACCAGTGAGCGGACCGGTCTCTCTATGAGTCATTTCTGAGTGACAAATATGAAAGAAGATGGAGTTCCTTTCTGAGGGAGAACCATGGAAGTTCATGTACATTAAAATGCACACAATAGAAAAATTAAACACTGTTGTTGGAAAGTAAAAGTTCAAGTACCAGCAATGACCTGAGATGGAAGAAGCTACTTTAAAAAATTGGCATAGATGCTGTCTTCAGTAGATGCTTATTATGGCTGGGCAGACCCAAAATGGGAGGCAGAAGGAGGTGTTGACAATGCTACATGTTTATGTGGAGGTCTGTCTGCGTGGAGTAGAACTCAAGGACTGGATTGGAGAGAAAAGTAATTAGGAAATTTTCGCCAAAACACGGAGTTGCGTTTTGCTTTATAAAATAACATTAATTAATTATTATTATTATTGGTAGTAGTAGTAGTATTACAAACAAAACCTATGTTTATGTGAAATATTATACAAATTGTACAGACACACAAGTAGACACAGAAAGAATAAAGATCACAGATAATGGCACCTCCCAGTAATAACTGCCTTTAACATTTTCTTTGGAGTCTTTCCTATTATATGTATTTATCTGTATCTATTTATATACTTGTTTCCACTTTGGGATTATGATACGCAATCTTCCCTTTAGCCTGCTTTCTTTACTTAAAAACTTGCTGTGAAGATCTTTCAGATAATTAAATATTCCTCCAAAACCTAATTTTAATGGCCATATAGGTTTCCATATAGCTTTAAGTATTATGTAGTCCTACCAGGAAGAAAAGAATGAAGACTAGAATGAGCACTGATGGAGTTTGGATGTGTTGTCCCCTCCAAAACTCATGTGGAAATCTGATCCCCATTGTGGCAGTGCCGGAAGCTGTTTGGGTCATGGGGGTAGATCCCTCCTGAATGGATTAATGCTCTCTCTGGGGGAAAAGGATTAATGAGTGAGTTCTCGCTCTATTAGTTCCCACGAGCGCTGGTTGTTTAATAGACCCTGGCACCTTCTCTCTCTCTCTCTTGCTTCCTCTCGCCATGTGATTTGCTTGTACCTGCTGGCTCCCTGCCATCTTCTGCCATGAGTAGAAGCAGCCTGAGGCCCGTGCCAGATGCAGCTGTCCCAGAATCGTAAGCCAAATAAACCTCTTTCCTTATCAATTACCCTGTCTCAGGTAATTCTGTTATAGCAACACAAAACAGACTATTACAAGCACTAAGAACTAAGTACTACATAGAACTTTGTTCCATGGTCCGTGGTTCTCCACCCTGACTGCATTTTAGAATCATCTAGGGAGCGTTTTGTAAAAACCCTAAATGTCTCAGCTCTCCCCAGATCAATTAATCAGTCTCTGAAGGAGGGGCCTGGGCACTGTAGTTGCTGGAAAGTTCCCCAGGTGATTCTAATGTGCAGGTGGAACTGAGAACCCCTGCCTTGGTTAATGGTGAGCAGTCACCTGGGTGGAGGTAATTATGTAATCCTTAAATCCAGGAGCTGGAACTACCAAATAACTGCTCTCCACCCCTTTTAAGTTACAGAGTCTTAATATGGCAACTGTTCTGATTAGCTATTGCTGAAAAACAACCTGCCCCATGGGATATATCCAAAAGAATTAAAAAAACAGGGTCTCAGAGAGGTATTTGTAAACCCAAGTTTCTAGCAGGTTGTTCACAATAGCCAAAAGAAAGAAGCAACCCAATGTGTATTGATGGATGAGTGGACAAAATGTGGTATATACCTACAATGCAATATTATTCAGCCTTAAAAGAAATTCTGCTATGGGCCGGCCCGTGGCTCACTCGGGAGAGTGCGGTGCTGATAACACCAAGGCCCCGGGTTTGGATCCCATATAGGGATGGCCGGTTCGCTCACTGGCTGAGCATGGTGCTGACAACACCAAGTCAAGGGTTAAGATCCCCTTACCGGTCATCTTAAAAAAAAAAGAAAGAAAGAAATTCTGCTAAAACACGGATGAACCTTGAGGACATTACACTAAATGAAAGAAGCCAGCCATAAAAAGATATTGTGTGTTTTCACCTATATGAGGCATCTGGAATAATCAAATTCATAAAAAAAGAAAGTAGAATGGTGGTTGCCAGTGTTACCAAACCAAGAAAGATCTGTCTTCTGTTGCCCAGACGTCTAAAAAGTCTCTCACACCAAAGTTTGCGATGTTAAAGATTAGCATTTATTTGGATGGCCATTCACGGGAGTCAAGGGAGCTTTAAGATCCCCAGACTCACCGACCACTTAAAGTCACAAGTGTAGTGGATTGAATTATGTTTCCCTCAAACTCCCTGAAGATTGAACTGTGTCCCCAAGGTTTTATGTAATAGAAACTTAGCCCCCTTTTATGGTAATTGAAAGGTGGAGCCTTAAAGAAGTGATTGGATTGTAGGACTGTGCAGTAGTGAATGGATAAAAAATGGTGGTTGGGGCGTGGTTCTGAGGGCTTTAAAAGAAGAGGAGAGTCTGTCTCTCTCTCTCTCTCTGCTCTCTCTGCTTCCACCATCTTGCAATGTGAGACCCCTGGGTCACTGTCGCCACTACCAAGACCCTTACCAGATGTGTTCCCTGGACTTTGGATTTCCCAGCCTCAGAAACTGTAAGCAATAAATTCTCTTTTTCTTTATAAATCACTCAGTTTCAGGTATTTTGTTATAAGCAACATAAATGGACTAATACAACAAACATTTATAGAGCAAAATCATGAATGGGGGCTCTGGGAGTCCTGTGTGAATCTGATTGGTCAGTGGCAGGTCAACATAATTATTTCTGACGTCCTGGCTAAGGTCCTCGGCTCCCTCCAATGTGGAAGTGTACAAACTTTAAAGCAGGCTTGTAGTTAACTGTTTGTTACCTGCAAAGACAACTTGAGATTGGTGTTACAGATGTTATTCTAAGCTATAGATATTTATTTAAGGAATAAACATCCTGACCTCCAGATCAAGTCTTAGCCTGCAGAAATTTATGTCTAATCAACCTTAATTTTTTTTTTTTTTGTCTTTTGTCTTTTTCCGTGTCCGGCAACGGATCGCAACCCTCAGGGTTGCCCCCGTACCGGACCGGGGACTGGCAACGGGATTGCAACCCTCGGTGTTGCTCCCGCGCCTCGCTCAGCCAGTGAGCGGGAACTGGTCTGTATGTGGGATCCGAACCCTCGGGCGGGAGCGCCGCCGCGCTTCCCAAGCGGCGCACTATCCAGTGCGCCACTGGGCCGGCCCAACCTTACTCTTATTTTTAACTGAATTTGTTACTCCTAGGAATCCAGTCCATCCTTCCTGGTCAAGCAGATTTTCTTTTGCTATTTTACCCTTCCCTTTAGCCAAGGCCTGCTCTGGCTAGGGTCAAGAGAATAGCTAGTTGGGACTGGGGTCTGTCTCCTGGTTTTACCAGGGGCCAGGGTCGGGGCATGAGGAGTTGTTTAATGGGTACTAAGTACAATTTATTTATTTATTTATTTATTTAATTTTATTATTATTATTATTTTAAAAGATGACCAGTAAAGGGATCTCAACCCTTGACTTGGTGTTGTTACCACCATGCTCTCTGAAGTGAGGTAACCGGCCATCCCTATATAGGGATCTGAACCTGTGGCCTTGGGGTTATGAGCACAACACTCTCCCAAGTGAGCCATGGGCCGGCCCTCTAAATAAAATTTATAGAAGGCCATTGATTTGGACTGAGATCCTGCACTAGGCCCCAAAAGACCAAACCAAAATGGAGTCACTCATGCTAAAATTTCAAGCCCCCAAACCTAAACTAATTGTTTATCTGACCTTTTGAGAAGTTTGGAGAGAGAGATAATAGCCAAATTCTCAAACAGACCAGTTTTGTCAGCATGATAAGGACTTCCCCTTTGTTTTAACCCTTCCTAAGAAAGTAACCTGAGGTAACCTGATGTTAACCCAATCTGCTTTTTTTTTTAATCCATCTTAGGTATTTTTGTATTATTGATACATTATCAGTTTTACTAACAAATACTATCAGCATCCAGATGCAAATTATTTTCTAGCTCCTTTAGTAAGTGAGGTAGGTGTTCCCTAAAGTGCTAAGTTATCAGTCATGGGTTATTTGCTCCTGTTCCTCTTCTGTCATTTCTTGTCGGCAAATTATATCCGTGCTGCTTGCTGCATTTTCTCCAGAGTCAGAGATTTTAAGGGTAAAAGTTTGGGTTTACATAGCATCTTGTGGTTACATCTTTCATAGACAACTGCCCTTGTTTTGGAAGAACTTACTGGAAAATTGACTTTACTTCTGCCATATCTGAACTGTTGGATACAGTAAGCTTTCACCTGAAAGTTCTGGTCTTTTTCCTGCAGCTTTAGGCAGCCAATCTGGTATTACCAAGATGACTGAGAGGTCCTGACTCAAGCCTACAGAAGGAATTCACTTTGCAACTCTGCTTGAGAATGGGCTCCCCCGGGAGCGTGGGCGGCTGAATCTATTTCCACCCTTCCACCATTATTTCATTCCCCAATCCGCTTTCTGTATTATGCTTTTTCTATGTTCCTGCTCAAGCTACCTAATCAAAACTGACTGTTCTGCCATACCCAGTGTAGCACCTCTCTGTTTTTAGATGAAATGCTATCTGGATTCATAAATCACTAATAAAAGCCAATTAGATTGTTAAACTAAATTTGTTGTAATTTTGTCTTTTGACAGTTCCTATAGAGTTTCACTTTTGCAAGATGAAAATGTTTTGGAGATTGACTGCACAATACTTAACACTATTTAACTATACCTAGAAATGGTTAAGATGGTACATTTCATGTTATGTGTATTTTACCACAATTTAAAAACAAAACAATACAAACAAAAAAACCCAAAACTGCCCTGAAACTTAGTGGCTTGAAACAGCAACAATCATTTTATCAATTTTTATCTCTCAAAGTATCTGTGGGTCATGAATTCAGGAAAGATTTTTCATATGACTGCAGACCACTTGGCTAGAACTCAAATAGTGGATGGTTGGAGAGCTAGGGACTGGGTAGGCATCTCTATTTCTTCATGCTGTCTCAGGACTTCTCATGTGGTTTCTCCTTATGGGCTGGTTGGGCCGCCTTTCAGTATGGCAGCCTTAGGGCAATTGGACTGCTTTTCTGGCAGCTTAGAGCTCAAGTTCAATTGTTCCCAAGAACAGAGTGGAAGGGTCTCCCTTTTCCTGACTTAGTTCAGAAGTTAGCAGTGTCCCTTCTGCCACATTCTGTTGGTCAAAACACTCACCAAAGCCAGGCCAGTTTCAAGGGAAGGGAACAGAGACTCCAATCCTCACCCCTCAATGTGAGTAGTGTTTAATTGAGGATTTTTAGGGTTAAATATAGAAATGTTCAAGTGACTCAGACCTCTGAAATTAATATTTTGGGTTAAGGAATTTTTTTTTTTTTTCCTTTTTTGTCTTTTTTCGTGTCCGGCAACGGATCGCAACCCTCAGTGTCGCGCCTGCACCTCGCTCAGCCAGTGAGCGGGAACTGGTCTGTATGTGGGATCCGAACCCTCGGCGGGAGCGCCGCCGCGCTCCCAAGCGGCACACTGTAGCAGTGCGCCACCGGGCTGGCCCCGGGTTAAGGAATTTTTACATATCTGACTTTTTATACGCTGGAAATGTTTAAGAGAATCTGGCCTATTAGTGTTTCCCAGTGAGATATATGATTCTCAAATTTGTGTTTGTGATTAAATTGTACATTTGAGTACCAGCTTTATGTTTGTGATTTTAGGTTGCAACCTCACCAATATGACCACGGTTTTGTCCATACTCAAAGGGGGAGGATAATAAAGGGCATGTACCAGGGGGCAGAAATCTTGGGTACCATCTTAGAATTCTGCCTACACACTCCCTCTCCATGATATATTGCATAGACATAAAACTATTTAGCTAATTCAAGAATTACCATTCTTATACATTTAATTTATTAGATTAATAAGAAAACCTTAACGAATTGGAAAGATTTTCCAGTCGGACAGACTGAAGAATTTAAGAAAATCTAATGTATTTAATTTTATAAATTTAGGTGATAGCTTCAATAGACTGTATGTCCTGGTAGGGTGGGATGGTGTTGGAGTTGGGGCACCAGAGGTAAAGTTTGAAAGAAAGGACATGAGAGTTGGGAATTATAATAATAGTGGTAAATACCACTTATCTGGCACCCATTACAAACCATTCACTTTATAGACATTGCCTTATTTAATTTAGGATAGGAATTATTATCCCTATGTCCAAGATTTGGAAGCTGAGCCAAAATCAAGCATTTTATCCAATCTGGTTTTGGGTTACACTGTCTTCCAACCCCAAACTCCCAGAAACCCTGAATAAATCCCTTGTGTGGGCCAGCCCATGGCTCACTCAGGAGAGTGTGGTGCTGATAATACCAAGGCCACAGGTTCGGCTCACCACTGGGTGAGCATGGTGCTGACAACACCAAGTCAAGGGTTAAGATCCCCTTACTGGTCATTTTTTAAAATAAATAAATAAATAAATAAATCCCTTGTGAATACAATACTTTATAGACTAACTAGCACTCAAAGCTTGTATACATCCATTTAAAAATACACACCAAAATGCAGTTTCAGGGCTTCTTCCTTATGTGTTGGTTTGGGCTTCCTCACAACATGGCAGCCTCAGGGCAATTGGAGTGCTTATTTGGCACCTCAGGGATCCAGCTCAAGTGCAGCATCAATTTAAATTTAATTTCACAAGGGAAAACAGAAATTTCCTCTCCATGTGGACCTCTCCCAGAGTTGTTTTGGCTTTCTGCTAGCATGGAGGCTGTTGTCAAGAGCAAGTGTCTCAAGAAATAAAAATTGAGAGCCGGCCTGTGGCTCACTTGGGAGAGTCTGGTGCTGATAACATCAAGGCCACGGGTTTGGATCCCTATATAGGGATGGCCGGTTAGCTCACTTGGGAGAGCGTGGTGCTGACAACACCAAGTCAAGGGTTAAGACCCCCTTACCGGTTGTCTTTAAAAAAAAAAAAAAGAAATAAAAATTGAAAGGTGCCCATTTCTTAAAACACTAGACCCAGAAATTGGCCCAGCACTCACCTCTACCATATTCTGTTGATCAAGCAGTCAAGGGCAAAGCACATAGATCTTACTTCTCAACAGGAGGAATAGCAAAGAATTTGTGAGTATGTTTTAAACTTCCCACAAGGTGTCTGGGGGTTAGTGCTGAGGGCCAGGGATAGATCCTCAGGGGGGCACCCTCAGGGAGACAGACAGAATGAACTTAAACTCTGAGTCTGGGCAGGTGCAACCATCCCTTCTGCCTGGGGTTCTTTCCCTGCTTTGTCAATTTTAACCTTTACCTACTCTTCAGACCTCAGTTGAAAGTTTTGATTCTCAGAATATCCTTTTCTGACCCCTCTACTGAGTCAGACACGTCATAGTTTCCTCTTCTTTTCCTTCTCAGCACCTTTGAAAGTTTATATTTGTATTAATGTCACTGTTTTCTTTTTCCGGTGGCTGGCTGTTATGGGGATCTGAACCCTTGACCTTGGAGCTATAACACCATGCTCTAATCAGCCAGCCCCTCACTTTTTTCTTAGTGTTCCTCTCTCTCACTGGGCTGTGACTTCCCCTAAAGCAGAGCATGTCCATTTTTATCATTATTGTATCCCCAAGGCAGGACACAAAGTTGAACACATAGTAAATATCAGTTGAATAATTAAATTAGTGAATTATTCTTTCACTATTGAAGTACTGCCTCTCTCCCCACTGCACTGTCAGCTGCACACAGGGTAGATCCATGTTTCTTTTGTTCACATTATTTGCACCGGGCATGGTGCATAGTAGACATGGTAACAAGCCTCCAAGATGGCACCCAAATGGTCCTTGCCCCTTGGTATTCATGCCCTTGTATGGTCCCCTCCCACAATCAATAGGGCTGACCAATGTGTGACCAATAGAATACTGCAGAAGTGACAGCTCGCGACTTCCAAGGCTGAGTCATAAAAGACATCAATGCTTCCAGCTTGTTTTCTCGGATCACTTGCTCTGGGGGAAGCCACCTGCCATTACGTGAGAACACTCAAGAAGCCATGTTGGGAAGACATTCAAGCAACCTTGTGAAGAGACCCACATAGAGAGGAATTGAAGTCCCCAGCCAACAGCCAAAACATACTTGCCAGTCATGTGAGTGAGTCACCTTGGAAGGGCATCCTCCAGCTCAAGTCATCAGATAACCTCAGCCCCAGCTGATACTTGACTACGGGCTCATGAGAGACCAGAACTGCTCAGCCAATCTGTTGCTGAATTTCTGACAAACAGAAACTATAAGAGATAATAAATGTTTATTATTGTTTCAAGTCCCTACATTTTCACATAATTTTGTTCCATAGTAATAAACAATTCAGTAGGCATTGGCCAAATAGGTTTTGAATGAAACTGTGACATTGGATGAATTGTTACCTTTTTCTTTTTCTTTTTTTTTCAAAAGATGACCGGTAAGGGGATCTCAACCCTTGGCTTGGTGTTGTCAGCACCACGCTCAGCCAGTGAGCAAACCGGCCATCCCTATATAGGAGCCGAACCCGTGGCCTTGGTGTTATCAGCACCGCACTCTTTTTTTTTTTAAAAATGAACGGTAAGGGGATCTCAACCCTTGGCTTGGTGTTGTCAGCACCACGCTCAGCCAGTGAGCAAACCGGCCATCCCTATATAGGATCCGAACCCGTGGCCTTGGTGTTATCAGCACTGCACTCTACTGAGTGAGCCACAGGCTGGCCCTGAATTGTTACCTTTTTCTGAGTCTGAATTCTTATCTGTAAAATGGGAAGAAATATATCCAATGTACCTCACGTGGCAAGATCAGAGTAGGAGTTTGCTATACTACCAGCAGTATAACCTCCTGATGAATCATTGGGCCACACAGCGTGGTTTTGAATCCTGGCTTTGCTACTTCGAAGGTATAAGACTTTGTTCAGACTACTAATAACTTTTCTTTTTTTTCTAAAAAGATGACCAGTAAGGGGATCTTAACCCTTGACTTGGTGTTGTCAGCACCACGCTCTCCCAAGTGAGCAAACCGGCCATCTCTACGTAGGGATCCAAACCTGTGGCCTTGGTGTTATCAGCACCACACTCTCCCAAGTGAGCCATGGGCTGGCCCTCTAATAACTTTTATGGACCTCAGACTCTTCAGCTATGAAATGAGAATATTAAAGAACCTACCCAATCTTTACACATATTATAAAATAATCCAAGCTCACTCAAACTCCATGAAGTGGGCTGGCCTGGTAGCTCAGTTGGTTAGTGCACAGTGTTTTAAACCACAGTCAAACTTCATGAGATGGCAGCTGTTTTCCTTTCTTGTTCACTGCTTTATCCCTAGCACAGAGATCAGTCGCTAACATATAAGAAGCGCTCAAAAAGTAACAAATAAAAAGGTGCCTTGCCTAAGGAAAATACTTATTAACTATCATTAGCCTACAAGGGCCTACATGATTCCCCACCTACTTCATCTATGATCTCATCACTTGCTCACTCTCATTCGGCAACCACCCTGTTCTCTCCACAGTTCTCAATTATGCCAGCACACACTGTAACAGGCTGAGCAGAAGTGACTCTGATGGCAGAGGTAAGGTCTGGGGGGGCCCAATAGTTGGCCTCAACCCACGTAGTCCTCTTACTAGGTTCTTGACTCTGCCACAGGAAAGAATTCAAGGGCAGAGTCACAGTAGAAAGTGAGAACAAGTTTAATATAATAGATAAGAAATGCAGGTTCCACAGAGAGAGTGGTGTAGCTCCAGAGACTGAGCAGGGCCCACACCAAGCTTAACACAAAAGTAAGTTCAGTACAGACATTAAGTCTAACACAAAAGCAAGAAAACACACTTAAAGCTCTGTACAGAGGGCAGGCTGGCTCAAGAGAATGAGCTGCTGCTTGCTGAAAGCAAGTTTGATACAAAATAAAATACACACACCTCAGCCAGCAAGTGCAGGTACCCTCCAAGAGAGTGAGCAGCAACCCTGCCATCTGCTGGGATTTGGCTTTTATAGTTTCTCTATCTAATGAATATTCAATTAAGGGGGGGGGGCGTTTCCCAGTTATGTAACATTTAGTCTTGCACATGCTCAGCTGGTCTCTTCCTAGAGCATGTTCATTGGTCAGACCCTATCACACGCACCAGGCATTATTCAAGAATATTCTGTGCTCTATTGAGCATGCCCAGTCACTGGATCTGCATAAACCAGCCCCTTGTGATCTCATCTTCCCCTGTTGGTGCTGAAAATAGGTCTATCTGGCAACAATAACCTTCCTTGAGAGGAGAAGCCAGAGGATGGGTACTGAGACTTCAGGGAGTGGCTGGGAACCCAAACCCAAGGACACTGAGCACCTCCTGTATCAACTCCATTTTGTTAAACTTCTAAATTACAAGGTTTTTTTTCTTACTCTTGTAACGGGAATCGCATAGCTTGCAGCTATATATTAGAATATAATGATTCTTTTTTTTTTTTTTTGTCTTTTTTCGTGTCCGGGAACGGATCACAACCCTCAGTGTCGCCCCCGCACCGGACCGGGACCAGCAACGGGATCGCAACCCTCGGTGTTGCTCCCGCGCCTCGTTCAGCCAGTGAGCAGGAACCGGTCTGCATGTGGGATCCGAACCCTCGGCGGGAGCGCTGCCGCGCTTCCCAAGCGGCGCACTGTAGCAGTGCGCCACCGGGCCGGCCCCAATATAATGATTCTTGTTCATATGATTGCTAGAACATAATGACTTTTGCTCATATTGTACACAGAATAATTATAGAAGAAATTATTAACCCAGGTGGCCATTCTTTACTAGCTTACTAACTAGATCTTTTTGAGGTTAACCAGAACTGAATCCATGACTTGACTTCATGGAGGATGGTGACCATGAATCAACTCCCCTACCACCTGTCCCTATAAAACCCTCTGACAAGTCTGGGAAAAGTGGAGATGGTCTTTGAGACATAAATCCACCATTTCCCAAGACTGCTGGCTTCCTGATTAAAGGCTATCTTTCCTTACACCAACAGTTCTCTCTGAATTATTGGCTATAGAGAGGCAAGCAAACGGACCTTTGGAATTTTGGTAACGACACATTTCAGGGGCTTTGCACTTACTGTCCTCTGCTCCCCCATGCTCCATCTCCCAGTTATCCACATGGCTTGTTCCCTTGGTGCCCTCGGATCTCTGTTCAATGCCACTGTCTCTGAGAAGGCTTCCCTGAGCACCTCATCACTCTGTAGCACCATATCCTGCTTTATTTTTCCAAAGCATTTATCATCGTCTGATTTATATTTATTTCTCTTTGGGTTTTCCTCCATAGAACGTAAACTCCATGAGGGCAAGGCTTTGTCTATTTTATTCACCACTCAATTTCACAACATCTCCAATGCCAGGGATCAGTAGGCGCCCCATAAACATTTGCAGAATTAAATATCCTCATAAATGACCACGTGGGCATCCCGGTGGGGACTTAAGCTGCGCCATTTTTTCGGCCAAGATTGCTACGAGCCTCCCTTCCTTGACTGACAGTCCCTGGCCAACCTTTGAGGCTTGTAGAGTCCACGTGGTCCCAGGCTCCGCGGAGGAAGTGCTGCGCAGGCGCGGCCCCTGGCGCAGGCGCACACGTAGACGCGGCCGGAGCGCTCGGCTGGCGGCGGTTGGAGGCGCGCGGGACCGGCGGGTGGTTGGCGGGAGTGGAACCCGAGCGGAGGCTGCGAGAACCCGCGCCATGGTGGAGAAGGAGGAGGCTGGCGGCGGCATCAGCGAGGAGGAGGCGGCGCAGTATGACCGGCAGATCCGCCTGTGGGGATTGGAGGCCCAGAAACGGTCAGGGCCAGTGCGGCTTGAGGCGCCTGGGGTCTGGAGGGCCGGTCTGGTCTGAGGTGTTTGCGGCCCTGAGGGAAGGGGAAGGTCTGATTTGAAGAGAGGAGGCAGGAATTATGTGCTCGGGGATGGTAGCGTTTCTGAGAGGACTGGAGGGGTTGTTTGGGGATGTTTATGGAAGGTATGGGGAAGTGGGGACGTCCCAGCGTGGTGGGAGGGCCATTGCGAGGGATTGGAGGCCACCGAAGGGGGCCGGTGGGGGAGTCCTGAGGAAGCAGGAGGATTCATACTCAGGTAATCGGGCGACCGAAAGTGGCGATGGTGGGTTTTAGGTCACGGTTGGGGGTTTGGGAGATAAGAGGGGCCGGGAATGCATGGAAAGGGCGAAGCAGGGGCGAAGTTCATTCATTCATAGGTAGTGGGAACCTGTTCTGTGCTGAACTCGGGAGGCTGGCGAACCTAACAGATGTGAGTTTACATTCTTGTGACTCCCCAGGGGCGGGCCAGTTTGAATGAATGTGGGTTTTGAGGAGTTTGGGAGCAAGTTATATCAAGTGGGAGTCTTGAGTGTCTCAGAGAGAGTGGGTGGAGGGTGTGTGTGTCTGGAGGTTCCTACAGGGGTTGCTTTTATCTAGGTATGGGGGTTGTGTCCAGAGCGGACAGGAGACGTAGGTTGGGCTTTGTGGAGTAGATTGGGTATTGAGGAGTAGTTAATTTACCCGAGGGGATGAAGTCTTTGAAAGAGGTGATCGATTTAAACCAAAATTTACTGAGCACCTGCCACAGGCATTATTCTAGGCACTGAGCCTTTATTAGTGAACTAAACAGGTCTTTGCCCACATGGAGTTACATTCTGGTGGGGGAGACGAACATAAAGAAGTAATGTCAAGGGGCCGGCCCGTGGCTCACTCGGTAGAGTGCGGTGCTGATAACACCAAGGCCATGGGTTCGGATCCCATATAGGGATGGCCGGTTTGCTCACTGGGTGAGCGTGGTGCTGACAACACCAAGTCAAGGGTTAAGATCCCCTTACCGGTCATCTTTTAAAAAAAAAAAAAGAAGAAGAAGTAATGTCAAGTAATTCAAGTTCTAGGGAGAAAAAGAGAGCAAAAATATTGATTGTTCAATAAAGAATGGTGAGGTGGGAGAGCTAATTTGATAGGGTGTCCAGGGGAGGGCTCTGAAGAGGTGACATTGAGCCTCAGGCCTGTTTGAAGGGAAAGAGCCATGCAGCCATTTGGAATAACCTTCCTAGCATGGAGAACAGTAGATGCAAAATCCCGGAGGCCCAAGCATGCTTGGCAAATTAGAGAAATAGGGTGGCTGGAACCAAAGGAGTTGAGGAGTAGTCTTTATTCTAAGTGTGCTGGGAAACCTATTGGAGTGTATTCAGCATGGTAATAACACGATTTGATTTGTGTTGTAAAAGGATCCCCCTTGCTGTGTGGAGAATAGGTTAAAGTGGGCAGAAATGGAAGTGTTATGTGATGTGAGAGTACAGAGAGTATAGAATTTATTAGTCTAAGGTGTTGGGGAGGCAGACAGGTCAGGAGAATTTAGTCTGAGGGGGTGGGAGCTTTTCAGAAGTTTTTGGTGAGAGAAGGTGGATGTGGAGGGGTGGAATGGGTGGTACGTCAGACTCATTTCATGTGTGTGGGGTCTTCTGCAATTCGGAGTAGGGGGAATGTCATCATGAAGCATTAACATTGGTGGTCTGAGGGTTGAAGGCACCTGAAATATAAGATAGGGAATTAATTGGTGAGAATCTGCCTGAAGACATAGGTGGGCTTGATTGAGTTAAGGAACTGCTATTTTCTGGAAGGGATGTAAAGAGGATTTAGGTGAGTTGAAGATAACTTTGAAAGCTTGGGGTGTTAGGAAGTCCCAAAGGGTTGGGGAGGGGATCCTAAGTATACTGGAAGGGTTAATTCAAGGGGTTGGGGGAGCAGGTAGTTTTTTTGAGGAGCCGGGGCAAAGTTGATAAGGATTAAACTGGAATGTCGTTTGGAAACTTTCAGAGAGGTAGGAATGATTTATCTGAGGACCTGGTTGGGAGGATAGGGGTTATCTATAATTTGTAATCTCTATATTTGTAGACAGTCTTACAGAGTTTATTTAAGTGTTCTTGTGTGTCCATTTTCTTTGATTTTTTTTTTTTTCTTTTTCTTTTTTTTTGGCGGCCGGCTGATATGGCAATCCTAACCCTTGACCTTGGTGTTACAAGGCTATGCTCTGACTAACTGAGCTAACTGGCTAGCCATATGTCCATTTCCAACTGAGTCTCATAAGAGCTCTCTGGAGTAGGAAGGGCAGTGATGTCCTTCCCTGTATAGACAAGAAAGAGACCCACAAAGCGAATTGACCTGCCTCTAAGGAGGCTCCAGTTAGGATAGGAGAACTCTGGGGGTTGGGGTTCCTTTGTGAAATGAAAGGCCTGAGAATTGGCAGACTGATAAGATGTATAGAATGTGAGACATTTTACAAGACAACTGCCCTGATTCTCTTCCAAAAGTCAATGTCACGGAAAAAACAAATGAAGAGACTGTTGTAGATTAAAAGAGAGTGAGGAGACATAGCCAGATGCAATGTGTGAAGCTTTTGACTGTATCTTGGTTCAAAAAGGGAACTTTTATAAAACAAACCAATATTTTTTAGGTAATAGGGGAAATTTGAATATTCAGTCCTGTTAGATGATATTTGGGAATTATTTTCTAGATGTTATAATGGTATGATTATGGGCCAGCCCGTGGCTCACTCGGGAGAGTGTGGTGCTGATAACACCAAGGCCACGGGTTCGGGTCCTATATAGGGATGGCCGGTTTAGCTCACTGGCTGAGCGTGGTGCACACAACACCAAGCCACTGGCTGAGCGTGGTGCACACAACACCAAGCCAAGGGGTGAGATCCCCTTACCGGTTATCTTTAAAAAAAAAAAAAAAAAAAATGGTATGGTTACGAAGGAGTATGTCTTGTTTTTAGAAATGCATGCTGGTTCTGGAAATCATCAAGTCGAAGGCATACCTGTTCCCCAATGTTCATCGCAGCACTCTTTACAATAGCTAAGAGTTGGGGGGCCGGCCCGGTGGCGCACTGCTACAGTGCGCTGCTTGGGAGCGCAGCGGCGCTCCTGCCGAGGGTTCGGATCCCACATACAGACCGGCTGCTCACTGGCTGAGCGAGGTGC
>NW_007729145.1:115221-126491 GCF_000696425.1 Galeopterus variegatus
TTGTGATCCCGTTGCCGGTCACGAAAAAAGACAAAAAGGGAAAAAAAAAAAAAGAGTTGGAACCAGCCCAAATGTCCATCATCAGATGAGTGGATACGGAAAATGTCGTATATCTACACAATGGAATACTACTCAGCTATAAAAAAGAATGAAATACTGCCATTTGCGGCGACATGGATGGACTTAGAATTATATTAAGTGAAACAAGTCAGGCACAGAAAGAGAAATATCACATGTTCTCACTTATTCGTGGGAGCTAAAAATAAATTAATAAATACACAAAAAAAAACCTGGGTGGGGGGAGAGACACAACAATTACAATTCCTTGAAATTGATACGACAAGCAAACACAAAGGACATTGTTGGGAGGGAGGAGAGAGGGAGGTTTCGGTAATTGGCCACAATAATCAACCACATTGTATATTGACAAAAGAAAATAAAATTAAAAATAAATAAATTTTAAAAAAAGAAATGCAAGCTAAGGGTGTTAAGTGTCACGGTGTATCTATTTAGGTATGTGGATAAAGTCAACAGGGTAGAATGTTAATTCTTTCAACTTTTCTGTGTATTTGAAAATTTTTATGATAAGACGTTGGGACCTCCCCTTCCCCAATCTGGAGATTTCTGGCTTCTCTTGAAAAATAGAAAGGTCAGAAACTCCCCATTAGTTGGACCTAAGTAAAGGTTGCCTCTTTTACACAGGGCATGCATTCTGCAGTTTGTCATCTGCTCCATCAGTGCAGCTTCACTTGATGATGTATCTGCCTGACCCCTATAAGCATGTGTTTGCATGTCTTGCTGTAGTGCATAGCCCATTTGTGGATGAGATTCAAAGAAGGTAGCCAACTTTCCCAAGGTTGTACACCAAGTAAATGGAAGATGAACTAGGACTCAGTCTTTTTTTTTTTTTAAAGATGCCCGATAAGGGGATCTTAACCCTTGACTTGGTGTTATCAGCACCACACTCTCCCAAGTGAGCCACGGGCCGGCCCTAGGACTCAGTCTTAAGTCTCTAACTTCAGGTTCACTGCTATTTCCATGACAGCTCATTTTCTGTAGTAGGGACACACTGGCAGCTACGTATATTCTCAGAGTGTGTTCTCCAGCAGTTTTTGCACTGCTTATCACAGCAAGGCATGTCTAATTTTTCTTCTTGCACTCAATAGTAATTTATCCCATATCTAAAAGTGAGGAAGGGAGGGTGAGTAGAAAGAGGGAAGAAGAGGGAAGTAGATCATAACCATGATGAGGACAAACACTTTTTAAATGTCTGTTAATAAAGATGTGAGTTTTGACTGCTCTGTAGTAAATTTCCAGAGCTTGGAAGTGTGTAAACATTCAGATATTTGTTGATTGAGTGAGATAGTACAATGCAAAGACCTAAGAAGTCAAAAAACCTCGGTTCAGTTCTTAGCTCTTCTAATTAGCTCTCTCGGGCTAGTCAGTTTCTTGGCCTTTGGTTCCACATTGGCAGAAAGGAGGGGTGAGTGTGACTAAATCCTTAAGGATTCTTTCAACTCTGAAATTTTGATTTTACAAAAAAAGAGACTGCAAAAGCTTCCCTATATTCAAAAATATTCATCATCCAACACTGCTGCTGTTCCAAAGAAATTCAGTTGGTACCATAGACCATATATTCGTTGTAAATGTGACTGAGCATGTGCTGTGTCCTAGAGGCCAATCCTGGTTGTTTTATATAATGATCAATTTATTGTAGTGGTTAATAGTTGAGCTTGAATTTCAGATCCAGAACTTATTTAATCTAGGATACATTTCTTTCTTTTTTTTTTTTTTCCTTTTTGTCTTTTTTACTGACCGGTAACGGGATCGCAACCCTCGGTGTTGTGCCCGCACCACGCTCAGCCAGTGAGCGGGAACCGGTCTCCACATGGGATCCGAACCCTCAGCGGGAGTGCCGCCGCGCTCCCAAGCGGTGCACTCTCCAGTGCGCCACCGGGCCGGCCCTAGGATACATTTCTTAACTTCTCTGTGCTTCAATTTTCTCATTTATCAAATGGGGAGAATAGAATCTACCTTATGAGATTGTTGAGAAGTAAATGAGATAATGCATGAATGGTGTCTACAAACAGAAAGCATCAGGAAATTACAGCTACAATTATTTAACAAGTATAAATCACCAGCAACAAAAGAAGGGAAGCTACATAGAAAATAGATTGAGAAAAATAAGCAAATGTAAAGCAGGAGTCAGTGGAAGAGTAATTGAACTGCTTAAGTCCCCAAAAGGTTTTGAGAACAAGTTTAAAAATTTAGGGCTGGCTGGCTACCTCACTTGGTAAAAGTGTCATACTGATAGCATCAAGGTAGAGGGTTCGGATCCCCTTACCAGTGAGCGTGGGCGGGAGGGAGTTATAAAAATTTAGAAAACTGTCCTTTTCAGAGAAAGCCAAATTTCCGTTTTATTACCTAAAAATATTTCTCTGTTTATTTAAGTTTCTTAATACTAGATCGTGGTTGTGAAACCTTATGGCCTCTGATGTTAGATCAGCTGTGTGACCTTGGGCAAGCCATTTAAACTTTTTGTCTCAGATTTCCTCATCAGTAAATGAGATGATAATACCTACTTGCTCATTTTGTTATAAGGATAGTTTACAGGTTGAGTATCCCTAGTCTGAAAATCTGAAATGGTCCAAAATCCAAAACTTTTTGAGTCTGACATGATGCTCAAAGGAAATGCTCATGTGAGTGTCTTGGATTTTTGGTGTGTATTCTGCAAATACCGTATTCCAAAATCCAGAAAAATCTGAGATCTAAAAACATTTCTGGTCCCAAACGTTTCAGATAAGGTATATTCAACCTGAACTAATTTGCAAGGCAGTAGAAGCTGAAATACAATTTATCTCTGAAGTGTCGTTCAGTGATTAGCAAATTCTCTTTGAACTGAGACTCCTAGTAGGGGTAGTTTAAGTGTTGGGGTCTTTTTTTTTTTTAAAAGATGACCGGTAAGGGGATCTTAACCCTTGACTTGGTGTTGTCAGCACCACGCTCAGCCAGTGAGCGAACCGGCCATCCCTATGTGGGATCCGAACCCGGGGCCTTGGTGTTATCAGCACCGCACTCTACCGAGTGAGCCACGGGCCGGCCCAAGTGTTGGGGTCTTAGGAAGAAGTGCTGACAATTTATTTTTCTCATATAGCATTTATTATGTGCCAGGCACTGCTCTAAGTACTTTGCAAACATTAATTTGTTTAATTTTCATAACAACCCTGAAAGTTGGGTACCACTGTCATTCCCAAGGTTGCACAGTGGCGCAGTGGCAGAGTGAACACTGGAGAGGAGGTGATGGTGGTAACACTGTTGGCTACTTTTAAGCAGGCAAGGCTTAGGTCTGGCAATGTTGCCTGAGTTAATACCTGCTTTGCCACTTGATGGCTGTGTGATCTCTGGCAAGTTCCTGACAGCACTCTCCCACAGTATATTAGTTTCTTATTGCTGCTGTAACAATTTACCATAAACTTAGTGGCTTAAAACAATACAAATTCGTTCTCTTGCAATTCTGGAGGCCAGAAGTCTGAAATCAGTTTCACTGTGTTAAAATCAAGGTGAAAACAGGGTCTGTGGAGGCTTTTGGGGAGAATTTGTTTTCTTGACTTTTCCATTATCTAGAGGCTACCTGCATTACTGGCTTGTGGCCCCTTCCTCCTCCAAAGCCAGCAGCACAGCATATTTAAATCTCTCTCTCTCTCTCTGACTTCTGCTTCTGTGATCACATCTCCTTCTCTGACTCTAACCCTTAGCCTCCCTCACAAAGACCCAGCCAGATAATCCAAAATAATCTCCCCATCTCAAGATCCTCAGTTTAATCACATTTACAGAGTCCCTTTTGCTATGTAAGGTAGTATTTACAGGTTTCAGGGGTTAGGATGTGGACATTTGAGGAAAGGCATTATTACTGTCTACCACCCTCAGTTTCCTTATCTGTAAAATAGGAATAATAATAGTACCTAACTTGTGGACTTAAGACGTATAAATTGCTTAGAACAGTACTTGGCATGTAGTAACTGTTTAACAAATGTTAATTGCTATGATATCTTATCCTTTTTAATGGCTGCCTAGTTTGCCACATTATGTGTGTTCCAGGGCAGTGTGATATCAGAGCCTGACGTGTTGATCACTCCACCGTATCCTTGCCCTTATCTTCTAGCCAATTATTGTCCACTTTCTAGCTGTGTAATCTTTGGAAAGCTAGTTAATCTCTTTGTGCCTGTTTTCTCACCTGTGAAATAGGGATAACAGAGTACCAGCTCATAAAATTATCATAAGGATTAAATGAAATAATACATGTACAGAGCTTAGAACAGTGCTTGGCACATAGTTAGAGTTCAATAAATGTTAGCTATTATTTTATTATGTACCAGATTTATGTAATTATTCTGCTGATGGACACTTGGCTTTCTTTTGATGTGTCTGTTCAACAGCTATTTGAGTAACAGTCTGTCCTGAGTGCCAAGGACAGTCATAGGTGCTAGGAATACATTGATTTCTGGAGCTTACATTCTAATGGAGGAGTGGGCAGTAAACATAAACAAGTAGCATAATTCCAGGTAGAGAAGGGTGTGGATATATGTTAGATTAGGTGGCCAGTGTGGACTTCTGTAAGGAGGTAACAGTTGAGCTGGGACCTAAAGAATGGGTCATTTGAAAAGCTGGGGGAAGAAGCAGCAGGAACCACTAATGCTAAGGTCTTAAGGCAGAAGCAAGCTGGGTGTTTTTCTTTTGTTTTTGTTTTGGCTCTTGACCTTGGTGTTATCAGCACCACCTGTAACCAAGTGAGCTAGCCAGCCAGCCCAAGCTTGGTGTTTTCTAAGAACAAGGAAGGCTGGCGTGGCTGTAGGCAAGTTAATGAGGGAGAGAGTGGATGAGACAAGATGGGAGGGTACATGGGAGGGTATGCAGGGCTTTTGAGTTCGAGTTCCCAGTAAGGAGCTTGCATAGGGAAGCATTGAAAGATTCTGAACAGGTGAGTGATATGGATCTGGTTTACATTGTAAAAGATCTCTCTGAGATAGGGACAGTGGATTGTAGGAAGCAGGAATGGAAGCAGGGATACCAGGTATAAAGATATTGTTGTTTCGTAGGTGAGAAATGATGGCTCAGACTAGGGTGAGTGGCTAGGGAAGTGGAGGGACAATGCTGTGGTAAATACATTTATGCATAATTTTTGTGCCCACTTTAGTATTTCTGTAGGAATGATTCCTACAAAGAGATTTGCTACATTAGAGAGTATGAA
Organism: Galeopterus variegatus; assembly: GCF_000696425.1. NCBI lineage: Eukaryota > Metazoa > Chordata > Mammalia > Dermoptera > Cynocephalidae > Galeopterus > Galeopterus variegatus. The sequence continues at coordinate 120,470 of NW_007729145.1, forward strand.
TAATAATAGTTGATATTCATTCAGTGGTGAATATGCTAGGTACTGTTTTAAGCACTTTTCGTGTAATTGAGCCATAAATAAGCTGTAGTCTCAGGGCCCCTAGCATGGTTAAGAATTAAAAACATAGGGCCAGTCCGTGGCTCACTTGGGAGAGTGTGGTGCTGATAACACCAAGGCCACAGGTTCGGATCCCATATAGGGATGGCTGGTTGGCTCACTGGGCGAGCGTAGTGCTGACAACACCAAGTCAAGGGTTAAGATCCCCTTACCAGTCATCTTTTTAAAAAAAAAAGAAAAGAAAAAAAAAAGAGAGAGAAAATTTGAAGGTTAGGGCTGGCCTGTGGCTCACTTGGGAGAGTGTGGTGCTGATAACACCAAGGCCACAGGTTCGGATCCCATATAGGGATGGCTGGTTGGCTCACTGGGCGAGCGTAGTGCTGACAACACCAAGTCAAGGGTTAAGATCCCCTTACCAGTCATCTTTTTAAAAAAAAAAGAAAAGAAAAAAAAAAGAGAGAGAAAATTTGAAGGTAAGGGCTGGCCTGTGGCTCACTTGGGAGAGTGTGGTGCTGATAACAGCAAGGCCATGGGTTCGGATCCCTCTGTAGGGATGGCCGGTTAGCTCATTTGGGACAGCGTGGTGCTGCCAACACCAAGTCAAGGGTTAAGATCCCTTTACGAATCATCTTTAAAAAAAAAAAATTGAAGGTAAAAAATTGAAGGCATGTTTGGGAGAAAGTAATCTGGTAATAGTGGGAGATAAGGCTGGTAAGGTAGCATAGAGCCAATGCTGAATGGCATTAATGCCAGCCTTAGGTTTTTTTTTTCCTGTGAGATTTTTCTTTTTTTTTTTTTTAGTCAGATTCAAACTTATTAATGAGCCCTTTTATCCTTTTATAATTAAAGCAATAGGGATTGAGGAGCAATTCAGTGAGTTCAAGTAACATTTATTGAGCATCTGTTATATGCCAGGTTTTATGCTGGTTGCTTTTGCACACACATTTTACCAGGTCAAGGGGATTAAGTGACATGAACTCAGAAGTAGTATTCCCTGTCTTACATATGAATAAACTGAAGTTTAAAGAGATTGTGAAACTTTCCAGGTCACCCAGTTAAGAAGCAGCAGAGTCAGAATTCAAACCCAAGCCTTCAATGCTCAGAGGGTCTTAGTGATTGGCAGTGCCCATTGTTGAAGGAACACAGAGGAGAACAAAGCCTGAGAAAAAGTTTATGGGTATGGAGATTAGGAAGCCATTGGTAATGTTTAAAGTTACAGGTGCCCAGAGGAGAGCTGGGCCATGCTTGCTATCCATGAAGTACTCGAGCAACCAAAGACTGAAAGGGCAAACTGAAAGGGAACTCAGAAGCTGGTACTCCAGGTGTGGCAGTGCCAGGGCCAGGTGAAGGGAGGGCTGGTAGCCTACCACTGACAGCAGGGACATGATGGTACTAAATGCAAGGGTGCCCAACCTTTCTGATGTCAAAGGTTTGATATGAATTCTCTTTGTAAACATTGCTTATTATATATGTGCTGATTTGCAAGGGAATGGAGGTCCTCTGGAAAGTCGTGTCGCTTTTCTTCCTTCTCCCACTCACTGGTATAGTGATAAATCTGTGATAAGACATGCTCATTGCTAGCATGTTATTTACCTTCTTTGTGTGTTGTAAGCCCTCTTCTCTACTCCCTCCTTCTAGTGAAGTGGAATTGTCACTTGAAACACTCATGTCTGCTAGCCCGTGGTTGGCAGTAGAAGGTCCCATAGAAAAAAGCAATAATGTAGCTCACTTAGAGCATGGTGCTGATAACACCAAGGTCAGATCCCCTTATCCACCAGCCACCAAAAAAAAAAGCGATAATGAAGAAGGTGCTATAGGAGCAAAAATCCACCTGTGAGCACAGTATTGTAAATGTCCCTCCTCCCAGATTTTACCCTTTGATAGAATCATGGAAGAAAATCTAAAATCTGCCAGCATCAAGAATCAATGGAGGACCCTATTTTATCAGCCACCATTTTTATTAAAGATTCCTAGTCTAATTAAATTCATACAAATGCCATGCCCATAATTTTTTAATTTTTTATTAGCATATTAATTGTTACAAATCATACTTAATTTTTATGCCCCTTAACCAATCTCTCCCCTTCCCCCTCCCACTACCTCCTCTAATAACCTTAGATTTGTTCTCTCTATCTGACAGATTAAGTGTTCCTTTGTTGGTTAGTTGCCTAGATGATCTGTCCAGTACTGAGATAGGTGTGATCAAGTCCTCCCCTAGTATTCTAAGTCAGATGCTTCTATTACTCTGGAATGTGCTTTGTGGAGAGAGAGGACCTCTTCTTTTTTTTTGGTCTCCGCTGGTGCCTCTCCTTGTATCACTGCAGGTAAGGTGAGTCAAGTGAAGCAGTGGGAGTGGAGAAGGAACAAAGAAATCTGTAATTGGTTGTAATCAATTAGTTGTAAACACCACTGCATTCAGACTGCCTATGCCCATAATTATTAGAATCATTTTTGGAAAAGAGTTTCTGCATGTTTTCTCTAATACTGGTACTTACTCATGGGCCGGCAGAACTTGAATTTATGAGAGATTTTTCTTAGTTCTTTTTTTTTTTTTTTTTTGTCCTTTTTGAGACCAGCCGCACCGCACTCAGCCAGTGAGCGCTGCGAGCGCACCGGTCATCCCTATATAGGATCCGAACCCGCGGCGGGAGAACCGCTGCGCTCCCAGCACCACACTCCCCCGAGCGCGCCACGGGCTCGGCCCTTTCTTAGTTCTTACTAATTGTTTTTTTCTTTTTTTCTTTTTTTTTTTTTCCAGTCTGGGATGGGTTCCAAATACTTGAATTTAAGATTGCCTGAGTTTTGTTTTTTTTTTAAAGATGACCGGTCGCGGGTCTTAACCCTTGACTTGGTGTTGTCAGCACTGTGCTCTCCCAAGTGAGCTAACCGGCCATCCCTATATAGGGATCTGAACCCTTAGCCTTGGTGTTATCAGCACTGCACTCTCCCAAGTGACCCATGGGCCAGCCCTATTACTAATTGTTTTTGGCATGAATAATCATATATTTGCTGCAGAAATATTAATGAGTTTGATTACAGGATGGTGCCTATAGTCCTGATGGGGCTGTTTCATAGTATGTGATGTAAGGTCTATATTTCCTTTTTCAAATCTGAAAAATTCTGATTCTGAAACACTTCTGGTTCAAGTCATTTCAGATAAGATATTGAGGACCTATCCTGCCTTCCATTGACCTCAGAGTTAAATCTTGGGATAGATAGCCCAACCTCTGACTCCTTTGTTAGCCTTATCTGTTAGTTTACAGCTTAGAAAGAGCTAAACAATTCTTGTGTTCATCTTTTTTTCATGCTGCCATGTAGCTTAAGTAGTACACCTTCTCACCGCCTCTTCTGCTATCATACTAGTTCGCAGCCACCACCATCCTCTCTCATTTTAGCTGTGACTGCCTCCCCCCACTCGAGTGGCTTTCCATTATGCTTAGAATAAAATCCAAAATTCTTCCAATGCCTGTAAGAGCCTTCATGGTGTGGCCCCTGGTTCTGTTTACAACCTTGTTTCCTACCATTCTTCCCTTTGCTCACTGCTCTTCAACCTCTCTGTCCTTCCTGTCACTGAAAATGTAAAGCACTTCTCTGCTTCGGGGCTTTTGTACTTCTTGTTTTCTCTACCTAGAATGCTCTGCTCTCAAATATCTGCATGTTTGTCCTTTATTTGATTTTGATTTTTGCTCATACAGCACCTCCTCAGAAAGGCTCTTATGATTGCTCTGTCTAAAATAGCATCCTTCCTCATCCTTGAATCTTATCATTCTTGATTTTCATCACTTTCTGATGACATATATAACTTTCTATTTATTTATCTGTCTTCTCCTCCTCTGGGAGGCAGGGACTATGTCTTATTCATTGCTGTATTTCACACCTTTGAGGGATGCCTGGGATAGTAGGTACTCAGTAAATATTTGTTGAATTAATTGCTCTGTGTAGGATGGATTGGAACCTGTCTCCTAGATTTGAGGCCATGTGCTTCAGTACATTTAGTGAAAACCACAATTATTTCCCTGTTATTTTGTTTTTATTTGATTCTGCAAGCTCTACTCTTCTGTATCATCAGGGTAACAATGTCTGCCTTACAGGCTGCGGGCCTCCCGGGTGCTTCTTGTCGGCATGAAAGGACTCGGGGCTGAAATTGCCAAGAATCTCATCCTGGCAGGAGTGAAAGGACTGACCATGCTGGATCATGAACAGGTGCGATGTTGTCACCTTATTACTGCCCTGCTCTGTCTCCCCTCTTCAGTATGAACACTTGCAGATTTTGTGAGTGCCTACTTGAACATTCAGGGCTGTGAAAGGGTTAGCGTTAATGGAACTTTGGAGACTGAAGGTGCTAGTGCTGGGTTTAAATTCCAGCTCCACCACATCCTAGCTGGATGACAGGTGGATATTCATCACCTCATTGAGCTTCCTTGTCTGTAAAGTGGAATTAATAACATCTCCCTGGGAGAGTGCTTGTGAGCAGAGAAGTAGTAGTAGTAGTTTTCCAATTTGTACCTAAAAATTACCTGAATAATCGAAAATGCAGAGTTGCCTGGAAGCTTTGTTATGGTATAGCCTTCATTCCCAATGATTCTGATTTAGACAGTCTGAGATGAGGTTCAGGAATATGAGGGTACTTCAAGAAGTACATGGAAAGATTTGTATTATCTTTCAGTTCTGTTTTTCCATGAACTTTTTGAACTACCCTTGTATGTACATTTTAAAAGTATCTCAGGAAGTTTTGATGTAGATGGTTCATAGACATTACTTTGAAAAACACTGGATCAGAGAGAATGCATGTGGACTCCTTAGCATAATGCCTGCACATAACAAGCACCCAATAATTAATAATTGTTCTTCATTTTCCCTTTTTATTATCTTCGTTTTTCTTTTTGGTTTAATTAATAATAATTGTATAATGCTGTTTAATTGATAATATAATGGTAGTGCCCAAGTCCAATGTAGCTTTCTCTGACCCGTCTTTTCTTCAAGGTGAAAGTAAGTGCTCTTTTCTCTGTATTCCCATGCCTCAATGACATTTAAGTCATCTCGTATAAAAAATTTCACACTTTTTTTTTCTTTTTTTTTTAACAGCTGGCTGGTGCAGTGATCAAACCCTGGACCTTGGTGTTATCAGCACCACACTCTAGCCAACTGACTAACCTTCCAGCCCCTCCATGAACTTTCTGAAGTGCTCTCTTATATACAAAAGGAGAGAGAATAATACTTGAGGCCCATTTACCTGGCTTCTACAGATATTGATATTCTGTTGATTTTTTTTTTTTTTTTAAGATTACCGGTGAGGGGATCTTAACCCTTGGCTTGGTGTTGTTAACACCACGCTCAACCAGTGAGCCAACCGGCCATCCCTATATAGGATCCAAACCCATGGCCTTGGTGTTCTCAGCACCACACTCTCCCCAGTGAGCCACGGGCCGGCCCAATATTCTGTTGATTTTTAGATTTTTAAAAAATCTTTTCTGCTATTTTTTTTTTTGGACAATGTTTTAAAGCAAATTCCAGAAATCATGTGGTTTTTTTGGAAAAATACTTCAAAGATTGTGTTGTCAGATTATATTCTTTTCTTTTAAGCAATGAACAGGGATCCTATCTCATGCTATGTAACTAGCACACCTTGTGAAATATAGGCTTTATGCTGGCAAGTTAGCTCAGTTGATTAGAGCGTGGTCTTGTAACAAGGTCAAGGGTTTGGTTTCCTGCACTGGCCAGCTGCCAAAAAACCAACAAGTAGAAATGTAGGCTCTGGGCCGGCCCGTGGCTCACTCAGTAGAGTGCGGTGCTGATAACACCAAGGCCACGGGTTCGGATCCCATATAGGGATGGCCGGTTTGCTCACTGGCTGAGCATGGTGCTGACAACACCAAGCCAAGGGTTGAGATCCCCTTACCGGTCATCTTTTAAAAAAAAAAAGAAATGTAGGCCCTGGACAAAAGTAAATTTTTTTTTTTAAAAG
>NW_007729145.1:126786-185895 GCF_000696425.1 Galeopterus variegatus
CTTTTAAAAAAAAAAATTTACTTTTGTCCAGGGCCTACATTTCTTTTTTTTTTTAAAAGATGACCGGTAAGGGGATCTCAACCCTTGACTTGGTGTTGTCAGCACCACGCTCTCTGAAGTGAGCAACCGGCCATCCCTATATAGGGATCCGAACACATAGCCTTGGTGTTATCAGCACCACACTCTCCTGAGTGAGCCACGGGCCAGCCCTGACAAAAGTAAATTTTAATGAAATTTTTAAAAGCTCACCTTGTTAGAGTGTTCAGGAGAAAAATAATACCTGGGATTGTTATTTTTAAAAATATTCTCCTGCATTATGAAGAGAAACATGGATTGGCTCACTTAATATCACAGCCACAAATTGGTTTTTGAATTGATTTTAAAAACCTGAGAAAAAAATTTTCTGTAAGCAAGCTGCCAGGTTATTAATGGTCTGAGCACTGGCTGATTTGACATCTCTCCAACCACAGTGCCCTCTATGGGCAGGAACACCCCATCTAGATGGAGAACTTGTTTGCAGTGTAGAGAGGGTAAGAGTAGAAACCTAAGGAAGAATGATGTCTAACCACGGAAACCCTTCGTATGGAAAATGAAACCACATGGGGATGGTGACTTTCTCATCTGGTTGCAGGAGTCCAAGAATGGGGGGATGATCATAACGATAGGTGCACAATGTGGTTCTGACATTACATCAGTACTGTGATGAATGCTGCTCAATGTTGGGAGTGAACAGGCTCATTGTCATCCCTTACCTCTTCACTTGGAGGACTGATGCTGCCTTCCACCTGCCTAACATGGTGGTTCTCAGCCCCAGCTGCACTTTAGAATATCTGGGAAGTTATTTAAAAATAAAAGTTCTTAGGGCCGGCCCATGGCTCACTCGGGAGAGTGCGGTGCTGGTAACACCAAGGCCACAGGTTCAGATCCTATATAGGGATGGCCGGTTAGCTCACTGGCTGAGCGTGGTGCTGACAACAACAAGCCAAGGGTTAAGATCCCCCTACCAGTCATCTTTTAAAAAAAATAAAATAAAAATAATAAAAATAAAAGTTCTTGACTGGTCTGAAGGCAGTGAGTTCTCTCAATTAATTGTTCACAGTCAGTTACAGAATCAAACTCCTTTTTTTTTTCTCTCCCAGTGGCTGGCTGGTATGGGGATCCTAATGCTTGACCTTCGTGTTACGACACTGCGCTGTAACCAACTGAGCTAACCAGCTATCCTGTAAATTGAATTCCTCATTCTACTCTTTCCCCCTTCTCACTACTGCACGTGACTAGTCTTGGGGCGGGGGAGGGAAGTTCTCCAGGTAAATCTTTTTTTTTTTTGTCTTTTTCGTGACCGGTAAGGGGATCGCAACCCTTGGGTGTCATCTGCACCACGCTCAGCCAGTGAGCGCACCGGCCATTCCTATATAGGATCCGAACCCGCGGCGGGAGCGTCACTGCGCTCCCAGCACCGCACTCTCCCAAGTGCGCCATGGGTCGGCCCATCCAGGTAAATCTTAACAGTCAGGGAGGGCTGAAAACCACTGGCTTCATATAATCTGGTCCCAGTCAACTTACCCAACTCAACTCTCGTCAGATAAATTTAAATTCCTGAACACGGTATGTTTTTTCTCCCCTTTGCAATTTGCTTGTGCTCTTTCCCTGACTAAGAACACCCTAGGGGGAGGCAGTGCTGCATAGCGCAAAGGCTTTGGAATCAAGCAGTCCCAGCTCCTCAAGCTGGACAAGGGGCTTAACCTAACACAGATCAGTTTGCTCATCTCTAAAATGAGAAGGTTAGGCTGGCCAATTAGCTCAGCTGGTTAGAGTGCAGCCTTATAACCCCAGGATCACGGGTTTGGATCCCCATACCAGCCAGCTGAAAAAATAAATAAAATGAGAATGTTAATGCCTGCTCCTTAGAGCTTTTTGTTTAGTTTATATTCAACAAGAATCTGAGAGCACCTGCCAAGTACCCTGAAGTCTTCTAGGTGCTGGGGATATAAAGATGTTCAAGGTTTGGTTCACATTCTCAAGCTTTTTTTCAGAAATCAGAGCAGGCTTCCTGACTCAGGTTGTGGTAGGGAGACATAAAAGATTTCCTGAAGTTCCAACCTGAGCTGAAAACAAGGAAGGGTTTATCAAGCTGAGGGGCTTTGTTTTAGGCAGGGGACATTAGCAATGGGACAAAGGTACTCAAAGACATGGTAGAAATGGAATATAACAATCAGTTTTGTTTTTAGACTGCGAGACCCAAAGTTTTGGGAGGCGGGATCACACCTAAGAGGGCCCATAAAGAGACTGAAATATGTTGCAAGAGAGGAGGAGAGCATCGCAAGGAAGGTGTGATCTGTGGACTGATAGTAATATTAGTTTTTCTTTTTCTTTTTTTCCATTTATTTTTAATTTTTTAATTTTTTGGTTGTACTGATAGTAATAATAACTAACATTGATAGAGTGATTAGTCAATGTGTGTTTTTGTTAACATCCTCTTTTTACATGTGATTCCCAAATACTTGTTCAAAGTCACACAGTAAATCATTGAACTGGATTTGAATCAAAGATTTTAATCTAGCCTGAATTATTCCAGAGCCCTTGCTCTTAATCACTGTGATGTGCATCCTCTCAGTATATAATGAGATCCTGAAGAAGTAGAAGCAGGACGGGATGAGTCAAGGATACACCGGAGGGTTGGCCTGGAATGGGAGGAGGGCCAGCTAATTTTCTTGGAGGAGAGATAATGAGGAAGTACTGTGGAAAGATGGTAGGAAGAGATGAGGGGAGATTACTTCTATTGAACCTAGTTTTGGTGAAGATGGTGAGGTCATTTGCAGAGAGACTAATGGTTAAATTAGATGTTTTGTGCAAGGAAATGCTTTGTGAGTAGTATGGAATCTGTCTTTGAGGCTCTGCTCATCTAACACCCAACCTTATGGGTAAAGTCATTCCTTCTCTCTAGCCCCCACTCATCTCCTCCTTTCTGAGTTCAATTAAAAGAGTTCATTTCAAGCATGCTTAATTGTGTTTGATTTTTTGCACTGGTCTGATTTTAAGCCACTTGTAGACAAAGACTAGATTCTTTAAACAACTTAATGTACTATTTCCCTGAATGCTTAGGGTTGTGCACATGGTAGGTGTTTAGTCAATTCTTACCACTGGTAGTCAGACATTTTGTTAGTAGTTACAAATTTTAGTAGAAGAAGAAAGCATGGACTTTTCTGTTTAGGGTGAATTTTCTTTATAAACACAAGGGGGTGCTCGTTAACCATCAATGACCAGTAAAAAAAGTTAAATGTTCTATTTTAGAGATTCAGAAGGAAAGCTAGTAGGGATTCTGTATTAGTCAAATTGCTGTAGGAACTATAATACAATTAGATGGTAGATATTTTAGTTATCCTTTAAAATAGAAAGATTCATTGTCTTTGAGGTTTGTTTTCCAAAAAAAATTAAAGAATTTAAAAAAAAAAATTATTCCTAGGTATCTCCAGAAGATCCCGGAGCTCAGTTCCTGATTCGTACTGGGTCCATTGGCCGAAATAGAGCCGAAGCCTCTTTGGAGCGAGCCCAGAATCTCAATCCAATGGTGGATGTAAAGGTGGACACTGAGGATATAGAGAAGAAAGCTGAGTCATTTTTCACTCAGTTTGATGCTGTAAGTTTCTTAAAGAGTGTAAAATCTGCTGTGGGAATTAAGCAAATTAAAGTTATATGTATACAAGATATACTAGAGCATTTGAATCTCAAACTCTGAACTTTTTCCCAAGTAAATTTATAAGATGTTCTGCTCTTTAGGCTTAGTATATTGTATGCATGTGTTGCAAGATAGGTCCAGTCTGTTGGATCTGCTGAGGCTGTTTGTGATTTGCTGTCTCATGGTTTATTCTCTGGGCATATGTTCCCTTAGACCAGGTTTCATCATTGGTGTTTTGTCTTCTATCCAGAATCTTTGCACATAGGTTTGATACATTTTATTGCAAATGTTTTCTCTCAAAAATTTAGCAAGTTAGTGATTAATTTCTGTGACAGAGGCATTTTTCTTTTCTTTTCTTTTTTTTTGTGACCCGCCGCGCGTGAGCGCACCGGCCATCCCTATATAGGATCCGAACTCGGGGCGGGAGTGCTGCTGCGCACACTCTCCTGAGTTCGCCACAGGGTTGGCCCAACAGAGGCATTTTTTTGTTAGAAATATCAAACTACAGCTTGTGTTTCATCTTATGAAAGAGTGCACCTGATCTTGGTTTATATGTGTGTGTCTTTTTTTTTTTTTTTTTTTTTTTTTTTTTTTTTTTTTTTTTCCGTGTCCGGCAACGGGATCGCAAGCCTCGGTGTTGCTCCCGCGCCTCGCTCAGCCAGTGAGCGGGAGCCGGTCTGTATGTGGGATCCGAACCCTCGGACGGGAGCGCCGCCGCGCTTCCCAAGCGGCGCACCATCCAGTGCGCCACCGGGCCGGCCCATGTGTGTGTCTTTTTTGCAGTCATTTTGACCATGTTGCCATGGATAACTAGACAAAATCATAAGCCAAATGAGGCATATCCAACTTCATTTGGTTTCACTGCCAAGTCTATGCAGAGGTGAAAAGATACATTGAATTCCGCATCAGTGTCTGTGACCTTTCAGAGGTAGTCCTTTATACCCTGAAATTTAACAAATCTTGGATAACAATGAAATAGTCACACGTGAGCTGCTTGTTTTTTAAGTGAAAGGTCTACTACATGAGAGGTTAGAATTTCTCTTGGGTAGTTTGTTTTTCACGCTATTGTATTTCATATGTGCATCTGTTCAGATATGGGCTTGGAATGGTGAATCATCTGTGTATTTGTCTTTTTTTTCCAATTCCCTCTATTTTGTAACTCCAGGTATTGAGACACTTTCCATTTGGACTTAAGTCTTCTCTTCATTTCCTTATCCATGGTAACCACATTTGGTTTATTCTACATGTCCCTTGAACTTGTAGAATTAGAGAGAAGGTTTATGAAAACTGAAGCACGGGGTCAGTTGATTGTATAATTCCTGGGCATGGGGCAAGGATGACTGCCTCTTGAGTCATGTTGGCTGGTCCTCGCAGGTTTTGCAGTCACTTTTGACTCTATAGGATTCCATTTGATCAATTGGTTGCATGTTCACCTGTGGCTTTCTTACCTTTTAGATGTGATTTTTCCTTGGGTGGCTGCATCCTTTGAAACACCAAAGGAAAACATTTCTCTGTGAGTGTTATTTCAGTATGCAGGCTGCTAGACAACAGCAAAGAGGAGCGAGCTATCACATGAAAATGTCCTTTTGTTGAGGAGAAAGCATGTGCAGTTTGGAAGTTGTCTTTTGACAATGATCACAAAGGTTCTCCCGAAAAGATGGTATTTTGTACAGTAGAATTTAGCTGTGTCAAACACCTCAACTTACTGGAACACAACCTAGAGGCCCCCGAGCAACATTGATAATTCCACTGAGTGAATCCACCAATTCTTTGTCTAAGTCTGAATGAAGGTCACTTGGTCTATAACCTTTTCTTTTGTCCTTAAATTCAGATAAAGTTTCACACCACAATCTGTGGAAAAATAATCTCAACAGGACTTGTTTATCTTCTTTATCTTTACATATCAATCAAAAAAAGAGGGGGGAAAAAGCCCTGGTATTCAAACACGACCTTTGGGTCAATTTGAAAAACTGGTTTTGCTTCTAACTATATATCACTTATTTGGATTTTAATGGATTTAATAGTTTAGAAATAACTTGCTAAGTTATTACGCCTTTTTCATGAAAACTGTGAATTGTGGTTTATATAAGTTCATGGATTAGTAGAAACAACTTCATTAAATGGTTTTTACTTTCTGGCGAAACACATTTTGTTTTGGTTGCAGAAAGTGAAGATCTCATAATTTACATTTTCTACACACTGAAACCTGCAACTTTTCTTTTGTCTTCTAAGCATAGGACCCAAAGAACCTGTTGTACCAGTTTGAAACTGGCTTTAAACATGCCCAGAGAGATTTGTTCATTAAGATTTATTTAGACATCAGGGCAGTGATTCACAGTTTGCAGAACTTATAACCAGACAATTTCTTTCTTTCTGCAGGTGTGTCTGACTTGCTGCTCCAGGGATGTCATAGTTAAAGTTGACCAGATCTGTCACAAAAATAGCATCAAGTTCTTTACAGGAGATGTTTTTGGCTACCATGGATACACATTTGCTAATCTTGGAGAACATGAGTTTGTAGAGTAAGTGTTGGGAGAGGAGGGGAGAACATAACATTTTCAAAATTTATTGGGCCGGCCCGTGGCTCAGTCGGGAGAGTGTGGTGCTGATAATACCAAGGCCACGGGTTCGAATCCCATATAGGGATGGCCGGTTAGCTCACTTGGAGAGCATGGTGCTGACAACACCAAGTCAAGGGTTAAGATCCCCTTACCGGTCATCTAAAAAAAAAAAAAAAAAAAAAATTTAGCTTTATTTACTGGTAGGAAATGAAACATCTAAGCAAAGTATTTTACTGTAATATGTGGAACATTCTGAAACCAAGTCATTAATAAGTTACTGAATACAATAGATTTTGGGTTCAGAATTATAAGAGATATGCCCTACCCTCCAACATGATGGTCTAACCTAAAGCCTAAAGCAAGCAGAGTTTTAGGGAATCAGAGTGTACCCCATGGGTATTTGATCAGTCTGGACTTCAGGTGTTAAAGCCACATTTTCTTCACAGAGAAGGCTTGCTTGGATTGTAAACATTTGTTCTCCAACTTGGGCTTGTGTTTCTTCAGGTTGAAAGATAGTAAGACGAGTATACAGTAGTTAGATGGGTAACTCTGGAGGGACATTCAATCAGAGTCTACCTTGGAAAAGCTCCAACCAAAGTCCAGAGGCTGCTCTGGTGGAACAAACAGACCTTATTTCTCTCATTTTGAACATTTGAGGCTGCAGACCTTGGTAATTCTCACATGATGGGACCTGCAGTGTTTTGAACTTATAGTTTCTAGATGAAAGACAGTAGATAATACAGTATTATAAAACTATATGAGGTGGGTTTTGTTTTTTTGTTTGTTTTTTTGTGGTGGCTGACTGGTACAGGGATCAAACCCTAACTCTTGGTGTTATGAGCACCACGCTTTAAGCAACTAAGCTAATCAGCCAGCCCTAAATTGGGTTTTTTGGCTGTAGTTTCTTTCTTTTTTTTTTTTTTTAAAGATGACCGGTAAGGGGATCTTAACCCTTGACTTGGTGTTGTCAGCACCACGCTCACCCAGTGAGCAAACCGGCCATCCCTATATGGGATCTGAACCCGTGGCCTTGGTGTTATCAGCACCGCACTCTCCCGAGTGAGCCACGGGCCGGCCCTTGGCTGTAGTTTCTAACCCCCTCCACCCTGCAACTTGCTAGTGAGAGAAGGCCCTGTAGGGTGGGGTGGAGCTTCCTACCAAGAGACTTAAAACTGCTGTCTTCTATTCAACCTCTCAGGCAAATCACTGAAATTTCTCTGGTCTGCAATTTCTTGCCTGTAAAATCGAAATGGGGGAATAACATGTTTCATATATTTCCTAACTCTAGTGTTTCATGGCTTTAGGAAAATCTAGTTCTTTGGGCACATTATAAATAGATAAAGAAGTCATAGTTGTGAAAAGCAGGCCAGATTATCATTATTATTATTATTATTTTTTTTTTTTTTAAAGAGGACCGGTAAGGGGATCTCAACCCTTGGCTTGGTGTTGTCAGCACCACGCTCAGCCAGTGAGCAAACCGGCCATCCCTATATAGGATCCGAACCCGCGGCCTTGGTGTTATCAGCACCACACTCTACCGAGTGAGCCACGGGCCAGCCCAGGTCAGATTTTTTTTTTTTTCCTTTTTGTCTTTTTTCGTGACCGGTAATGGAATCGCAACCCTCGGTGTTGCGCCCGTACCGCGACCAGCAACGGGATCGCAACCCTCGGTGTTGCGCCCGTACCGCGACCAGCAACGGGATCGCAACCCTCGGTGTTGCGCCCGTACCGCGACCAGCAACGGGATCGCAACCCTCGGTGTTGCGCCCGTACCGCGACCAGCAACGGGATCGCAACCCTCGGTGTTGCGCCTGCACCACGCTCAACCCGTGAGCGGACCGGTCTCTATATGGGATCCGAACCCTCGGCGGGAGCGCTGCCGCACTCCCAAGCGCCGCACTCTCCTGAGTGCGCCACCGGGCCGCCAGGCCAGATTATTTTAACATGAGTTGCCCACAGCAGAGGGAGAAGTTAAGTTTGGCTATTTATTTCATGATTCAAGTAGAATGTTTACAGAATAATTGCTTTCATTTATTGAGAGCTTTTATGTGCTGGACAGTGTGCTGAGCAATTTGTATTATTTCTCTTCTTACTGTAATCCTGTCAGGGATTGGTATTCCCACAGAGTGGATAACTGACTCATCAGGTAGTCAGTAACAGAACTGGGATTTGAACCCAAGTCTGTCTGACTCCAAAGCTTTTGCTCCTGACAACCATCCTATTCTGTGAGCGAGTGATGTTCTTTTTATTCTGATGGCATGATTCACACCCTCTAGGGAGAAAACTAAAGTCGCCAAAGTTAGCCAAGGAGTAGAAGATGGACCTGATACCAAAAGAGCAAAACTTGATTCATCTGAGACGACTATGGTCAAAAAGGTACTTGTCATAGGGGTGGGGGGCGGTGTCAGAGGTCAGAAACCCTGGGGCCTTGCAGGCGATGGGCAATTACAATTGCAGATGACAGAAGTAAGCTGGTAGAGTTGTCTGGAGGGGAAGGGCTGGTGCTTGTCCCATATAAAGGAAGGTGGCTGCTGCCTAGTGCCAGCCAGCTGTCGCCGTGAGGAAATGTGGACCCGGTAATTCCAGATGTGGTTTTTCAAGAGAATCAGAAATGCAGATTTTTGTGTGCTCTGTTCCAAATTAAAAAAAAAAAAAAATACTGGCAGCCTACTCAAATTGGTTTGAATGCTGTTCTGATCAATATGGTGGAGGCCAAACAGAATATGCCTGACAGACCTACTTGATCTGTGGGCTACCAGTTTTGACCTCTAGTGTATGCAGTAGTATCAGAGAAACTGGTTTTGAGTGGAGGCCATTATTTTTGTACAAACTTTTTTTTCAGATTGGTAGACAATTTAGTAAGGTCCTATGTGTGCAGGAGCCAGTTTAAACTTGAATTGCTTTTATTTTGCTTCTTAAAAAAAGTTTTGCCTTTTTTCTTTCTTTTCTTTCACCAAATAATCTTTAATAAGAAAAGCCTTCTGGCTGGCTGGTTAGCTCGGTTGGTGAGAGTGTGGTGTTATAACACCAAGGTCAATTATTCAGATCCCTGTACTGGCCAACTGCCAAAAAAAAA
The DNA here is from genome assembly GCF_000696425.1 of Galeopterus variegatus. Classification (NCBI taxonomy): domain Eukaryota; kingdom Metazoa; phylum Chordata; class Mammalia; order Dermoptera; family Cynocephalidae; genus Galeopterus; species Galeopterus variegatus. The sequence continues at coordinate 136,100 of NW_007729145.1, forward strand.
AAAGAAATAAAAGCCTTCAGTGTTGACAAATGTTATCAGCCTTATATATTTTTCTTTCTTTCTTTTTTTTTTCTTTTTTTAAAGAGGACTGATAAGGGGATCTCAACCCTTGACTCTTCCCAAGTGAGATCCCCTGTATAGGGATCCGAACCCTTGGCCTTGGTGTTATCAGCACCACACTCTCCCAAGTGAGCCATGTGCCAGCCCTAGGCTTATATATTTTTCTAAATGTAGTTTATATTAGGGGCTTAGCCTCTATTTGGATCATGTGCAATAATTAAATTTGTTTTATAGAAAGGAATGGGAAAGGGATCAGAAGAGGATGCTTTCTGTAGCTAGTGTTGGAATCTAAGAAGGGAATCATTGATGGGGAAAACAAGATGAAGTGGCCAGAATTGGTTTTCTTGAACTGAGAGGAAAGACATGACCAAGCCCATATTTACTCTTTGCTTTGTAGATTTAAATGTTGAGAAAGAAAAACAGCTGGTCAGAATGTTGAGTTAAAATTGCTCTAAAGGGGGGATTCTAAAGAGTGCAGAAACCGCATAAAAGACTGCAGAAAACCTCAAAAGTGGAACTCTTAGAGTCTCCAGAAAAGTGATGTTGGAGATTTTCTTTCTCTTGCTTTTTGTGTTTGTATTGGAATAGTTTGATGCTGTAAGTGTGATACTGAGGAATTATTAAGCCCTAATTTGAGTGTCTGCTCACAGGACCATAATTACCCAGAGTGAACATTGGTGTTTTGGCGTAAACATGGGTCCGTTTTTTCCTTCCTTTCTTTTTAAGGCCCAGTCAAGCTTTTTCTGAATAGCTCCATGTGTTTGGTGGGGGGAGATAAATTGTTAACAAACGGAGGAATACAAAAGCAGCTTTGTGGATGCTGTCATATAAATCACACCCTCTTACAAGTGTGACACTTGGCCTTGCCGTGAAGGGTTTTATGGCATAAAGGTCTTCTCTGATTGAGGTGGGTTTTTCACATTCAAATAGTGAGAGTGCCTAGCTTTGTTGTCCCTTCACAGCTGGAAGTTTCCCTGGAGTCAATTCTGGTGGTGCCTCCTGGGGTGGATCTGGAAACCTCTTTTGGGAGCCACTTTATCTTGCTATGAGGAGAATGTGGGCAGCCCAGCCAGGCACTCAGAGGCCTTCATGTACCATTCCTTAGGGCTCTACAACCACAGAGTTTTTTATGCAGCTTCTTCCTACTTGGGGCCGAATTTAAAGGTATCAAAATATTCCCCAGCTGACATTGTTAGTCAGCTGTTACACTCGGACAATTCAGGCTTGAATTCCAACCCCGAGCCCTTAAAGTTGCAAGGAATTCAGTGCATTCTTGATGACAATCCCTGGGATTCCAAACCTTATCTTCATGCGGCCTCACCAAGAGTGTGGTGGAACGACTGCACTGAATTGGTTTTTGTTATGGCTTTGCCACCTTGTAATAACATGCCTTCTCCATTTTGGCAGAGACAGCCCTGTAATTTCAAAGTTATCTTCAACTCAAAAATTCCTTGATTCAGATTCTGCCTGTTTGCCTAAATTGTACAGAATAACTAGTTGGGTTATGCTCAGAGAGTGCAGGATGGGGGTGGGGAAGCAGCCACTTCCTGTTTCCTGTGAAAGGTTTCTGGTTAGGGTTCCCTTCCCCTCCCCCTGTTCCTTTAGGTTCAACCAAATGTTGTAAAGCCACCTTTGCTTCAAAGTACACATTGTGCCCCTAAATTAGAAACATTAAAAAACAGAGCTTGTGGTTTTCACATAGTCTAGGAAGATACTGGGTCTTTTTAGCACATGTGCCATCATGAGAAGTAAGGCACTAGGAAAATGCCTAGCCCAGAGATAGGTGCTCAGTAGTTTGTTTGCTTCCTTTGATGCCCAGGAGAAATTGTGAGACAGATTTCATCAGAATCATGGCACAAGCCTGATGGAGACACTGATGCACAGCAGATAAAGGAGAGAGCAATGAAGTGGGGGGTGAAAAAAAGGTTTCCTGGAAGAAGAGTTGTTTGAGCTGGCCTTTGAAGGACAAGTTTGCCAAGCACTGAAGCCGGGATCAGTATTCAGTCAGAGGAAACAGGATAAATAAAAAGGCAGATGTAGGGGCAGAGTCACTCTGGCTTCCCCCACTCCAAAACAGCCAGTGTTCTTGAATTGCAAAATACCTACTGCGTGCAAGGTACTGTATTGGATCCAGGCCTGTTTTTTCAATCTACAGCTGACATAGAAGCTAGGAGAAATTAAATGACCTGCCTAAGGTCACACACCTGTGGAAGAAGGTATAGATGATGGGGAAGATCACAGACAGTGGGTAAGGGCACAGGCTCACCCTATGACTTACCAGGTGAATCTGCTTGGAATTTCTACAATAATTTGAAGTTTTGTGAAGATGGTGGGATAAAATATGTGAAAATTATGATTATTCTGGAAAACCTTTAGGGTAAAAGGCCACTATCATGCTCCTGTGTTGCTCACATTTCTTTCTTTCTTTTTTTTTTTAAAGATGACCAGTGAGGGGATCTTAACCCTTGACTTGGTGTTGTCAGCACCACGCTCACCCAGTGAACTAACCGGCCATCCCTCTATGGGATCCGAACCCGTGGCCTTGGTGTTATCAGCACCACACTCTGCCGAGTGAGCCACGGGCCGGCCCTATTGAATTAATTTTTGATCAATTATAGTAAACAGATTAACCTTGTAGTACATTGATTCGCATGGTTTTGGTTATTTGAGCTGAGAGAACAGTATTCCAAAGAAGACAAGGGACTTGCCCAGAAATATTTAGGAGTAAGTCATTGAGTTGCCTGGACTGGACCCCCCAGGCTGCAGAGGTTCAAAACCCTGCTAATTGTTAGAATCACTGGGTGTGGAGGAGCCAGAATAGGGAGATGAAGGGTGCAAATTTGCAGAAAGTGGTGGACAATTAGTTCGGGTAGGGGATGGGTGTGCTGGTGGTGCCCTACCTCACAAGGGAAAAGTTTCTGGGCTCTAGAGATAAGAGAAGCTTGGGGGAGTGGTGGTCCCCCCAACATCTCAGCACAGTTCAGTCTATATTTTTTTTTTATTGTGATATTTGATGTACAAAAAGAAGACATGCAACATCAATGCAAGTTATGGAACATAACAAAAAAACACTATCCAACTTAAAAACCCAGACATTTTCAATACTATTGTACCAATTGCTGTGCTCCTTCACTATGTTCTCTCCTGTTCCTTACCCCTTTGCGCTCACCAGCTAACCCCAGGTACATTTGCTGGTACTTTTGTGTGGATTAAAAAAGACACCTGGAAGGGGCAGATACAAAACTGCTTCCTGTTTTATCACTTTTGTTTATAAATCTAAACAATGCAATAGAACTTATTATACAATATTTTTGGCATAAATTAAGAACGATACAGCTAATCACCATGGACCCACCACCCAATCTAAAGCATCAAACGTTACTAGTGTGGTTGAGGTCCCCTGTATATCCCTCTCCAACATAAGTAATCATTGTCCTCAATTTTGTCTCATTCTCAAACATTTCTTCTTACATCTTCTTTGTACATATTTGAGTACGTACTTATTTCCAAACAATATATAGAAGTGCTTTGCATGCTTTTTAACTTGTTAAAAATTGATTTCATAGTATATGCATGCTGCCATTTGCTTTTTAAGAGCAGCATTATATTTGTGAGGCCATCTATTTGTTTGTAGTTCTAGGACTTCACTGTTCATTATGATAGCCACTAGCCACATGTGGCTATTCAAATTAAATGAATTAAAATTAAATAAAATATAGCTCAGTAGGTTAGAGCGTGGTGCTAATAACACCAGGTTCCAGGATTCGATCCCTGTACCAGTCACCAAAAAATAATTAGAGAAATAAAAAATTCAGTTCCTCAGTCTCACTAGCCACATTTCTTCTTGGGGGCAGGGGCGTGGCGCCCTTGATCTTGGATCAGTAGCCACATTTCAAGTGCTCGGTAACCATGTGTGACTACTGGTATTACACAGCACAGATATAGAATGTTTCTTCATCACAGCAAGTTCTTGGTCAGCACTGGAGGGCGTTTTTTCTCCCTGCTATAGAGTATTTGTTGCATGCTATTTATGTATCCATTCTTTCACTGATGGGCATTTAAGTATGTAAGTTTTTGCTGTTACAAATTGTGCTGCAGTAAGCATGTGTTTGTGTTCCTGCCGATAATCTCCTTGGGCAATTGTGTTAATTTCTCTAGAGTACATACCTGGGAGTAAAATTAGGAGGGCATCTTCAACTTTACCAGACCCTGCTAAATTACTCTCAGATAGTTTTGTCAATTTATATTCCAAAACCAGCAGTATATAACAGTAACATTTGGTATTTTCAGGCCTTTTTTTTTTGCTGCTCTGGATATGATTGTCATTTGTTAGAATGTTTTTTTGTGTGGCTGGTCAGTACAGGGATTGAACCCTGGACCTTGGTGTTATGAGCACCACGCTCTAACCAACTGAGCTAACTCACCAGCCCTAGAATACTTTTTAAAGTTATAAACTCCCTGGTCCCTCTCCCCTGAAGATTTTGATTGAGTATTGAGTAGGTCTGGGGGTTAGACCTAGAAATCTGTAGTTTTGAAAGTTTCAATTCTGATTCTGATTTACATTCATCTTTATATCCAGAACTGTATCACATGTCACTGAATTTTAGCCTGTTTTAAAAAGTACAGTAAATTCGTAATTCCGAATGTGGGAAATACAGAACAAGTTGATAAAATGTGAATCCTACAACCCAATAATGACTGTAACATTCTTTTCAATATTTTTTTTAATGCATATACATTACAAAATTGGGGTATTAATTAACATACATACATAAACATGTTTATGTATATTTGTACTTGGTTTTGTCTTGCTCTTTTCACTAAATATTTTTTCATAAGCACTCTCCAAATTTTTACATCTACTTTGAAGTCTGGTTAGCTTAGTTGGTTAGAGCACAGCCTTGTAACACCAAGGTCAAGGGTAGGGGTCCTTATACCGGCCAGCTGCCCAAAAAAAAGAGAGAGAGAGAGCGTGATTTTAAATGGCTGCATAACTTTTCCTCCTTTAGTATTGCCATAATTTATTCAACCAGTCTCCTGTTGCATTGAAGTTATTGCAGTTTCCCACTATTCTAAAATGGCTCAGCACAACCCCATAATTTGATGGTTGATAGGTTATGTGAAAAATTTGTCTTTTACATTTACTGATGGGCTTTTTGGTAAATGAAAAGCAGTTTAGATCTATCAGCTCATGGATGTTTATTGAAAATCTAGTTTATTCAACGCTGTGCCTTTGGTTGTGGTCCATGCCAGGAAACTGATATCCATTGGAAGAAAGGAGGTCAGTTAATGCTGTTAAGAGGGCTTGTTACTAGTCTTAACTAGACTGTCAGGTTGAAATCTTTAAACCCAGAATTGGCAGGGAAGGCAATGAATAGTGGAGGGGAGTGAACCAGGCATTCTGGGCAGAGGGAGCCAGGAGCTGAATATGTGGAGAAGTGGAAGTGTGAGGAATATGTGTAAATTACCTGCTGTAGTGTATTCATTCAGGTGGATAGTGAATGCTGCTACCTGGCAGATGCTGCAGAGTGCCGCATCTGAAAGATTCTTTTTTTTTTTTTAAAGATGACCAGTAAGGGGATCTCAACCCTTGACTTGGTGTTGTCAGCACCACGCTCAGCCAGTGAGCGAACTGGCCATCCGTATGTAGGATCCGAACCCGTGGCCTTGGTGTTATCAGCACCGCACTCTCCCGAATGAGCCACATGCTGGCCCTGAAAGATACTTTCTTCCCTGAAAGCACTGTAGAATGTGTTTTCTCTATATAAACCCAATGCCGATGAGGTGGGTTTTACCACCTTTTGTATCCATCCTGCTCTAGATTAGGTGACTTGGTTAAGTTTTGTTTTATTTTTGATTGTAGGCTTTGGGCAGTTTGAACCAAAAGGGGCATTAATTGGAGGGATGCTGGAGTAGAGTAAGAAGCATTGAATAACTACTGTGATCTAAATAATACACACCAGGGCTGCTGGGAATCCTGGAAGAGTAGGAATTTGTGGACTTTCTCTTTAAAGCTCTATTGTTAATGTGTCTCTTATCCTAACTTTCATATTCTCAATTCCCAGAAGAGAGGATCTGATTGGCCTGGTTGAGACCATGTGCCCACCTCTGGATGTCACCTGTGGCTGGAGGGCTAGTACACATTGCAGACAGGGCCACTTGGGGACTCCTTCCAGATACCAGGAAATGTCCCTAAAAGTTGTCAGCCACAGACAGGCCCAAGAGAAGTAAATTAATTCATCTAAGATCACAAATTAGAGGCAGAACTGGGAATAGTTTTGCCCTTAGACCCAGGCAAAAAGGGCCTCTATCTTTGACCCTAGCGCTGTAGAAGTTTCCTCCCTGGCTTTCCTCCAGCTGTTCGCCTCTATGGGGTCAAGGAAATGTGCCCACCCAGAGCCTGTACCTTTTCCCTTCAGTTCTAGGCCACACTCTGGTTACCTGGGAACCCTAGAATCTCCTGCCCAGATAACCCTAAGCTTAGCTTCTCTGGTTTTTTGGTGGGCTTCTTCCCTGGTCTGCCTCTGGAGTGCAGAGTCTGCCACAGTGTCCAAATGCCTAGGCCTGAGGGGTGGATGTTTTGGTGGGGAAGGATGAGCTGGGTGGCCACCCTCAAGTACAAAGCCTCTTGCATTGTGAGTCAGAGCCAGAGTTGGGAGGAAAAGGGGGAACTGATGGGGGCCAGCTTTCCCAGTGTACCTTGTTCTGGCACAGAACTCCCCAGGTGTGTGAGAATTCCGAATTTGAACTGGCTTCCAGGTGGTTATGAAGAAGATTTATTTGTCTCCCTTTGTCTTTGGTTTGTTTTTTTGGTGGCTGGCCAGTACAGGGATCCCAACCCTTTGACCTTGGTGTTATTATAGCACCATGCTCTAACCAACTGAGCCAACCGGCCAGCCAAAAGGGTATATTTGTCAAGGCAGAATACAATATATTTAACAGCTTGCTAGTGTAACTTACATTATATCTAGACATGATATATGGGTCTTTATTTATGCTTTTGCCCCAGACCCTGGGACCAAGACTCTAAAACACAACCTCTCCACCCCCTCCATTCGTCATTTAATGGCCCAAAGAATCAGTGGATTCTTAGCATTGCTCATAGCCAGGCAAATAACAAAGAGTCTGACTTGAGCTCTTATGGCATTCCCAGACCATACTGTTCATGGCTTGATCTGTGTTTTAAGACTTGTTAACAAGGGTCTGGCAGTCCATAGCAGGCATTAAATGTCACTAGTCTGACTACATGACTCCTCTTTTGAGGTAAAACAGACCCATTGACCAAAAGGTTTGAGGGCAGTACAAACATCTTGTATACAAACTTTTACAATGGATCCAAACCCCGAAGGAGTAGTTGTGAGGATGCAGAAAGCCACCTAAAAACCATGACTGCTTAACTGTCGCTAACAATTCAAACTTTCATCTATCAAATCCATTTTGGTCCCTAGCAAGCTTTGTAAAGCTGCCTGGTAACTGAAAAATCTTGATTCACTTAGTTTCCTAAATTATACTGTTGTCTTTTTCTTTTTTAAATATCTGGGTGGGGGAGAGAGAGAAGAGAGGAAGAAAGATAGACACATACTTCTGTAAGTTTGAAATTATTTACACACTCACACACACACTATCTTAAACTTTTGAAAAGTAGCTAGTGGTAAGAACTGTTTTTTTCTTTTGGTGGCTGGCTGGTGTGGGGATCTGAACCCATGACCTTTGTGTTACAAGGCTGCATGCTAACCATCTGAGCAAGAACAATTTTTTTCTGAACCATTTGAGAGTAAGGTGCCAACAGGATGCCCCATCTGTCAGCCCCAAGTATTTCAGTCTGTATTTTTTCAAACAAGACATCCTCCATAAACATAAACCAACCACCAAAATCAGGGAATTCACATGGATACATAACTGCTATGTAATCTTTAGACTTTATTCAGGTTTTAACACTTCTTTTAATAATGTCCGTGAATTGGTTTTTAGTATGGGGATCCATACACTTGACCTTGGTGTTATAACACTGCACTCTAACCAACTGAGCTAACTGGTCAGGCTCAATAATGTCCTTAATGGCACAAGGATCCAGTTCAGGATCATACATGCATCTAGATTTTCGTGACACTTTTGAAGATTACAAACCAGTTATTTTGTAAAATATCTCTTAGTTTGGGTTCATCTGATGTTTCCCTGTGACTAGATTCCAGTTACATATTTTTCACAAGAATATCACAGAATGGATGCTTCCCATTGCATCTTATGATCTGGTGCATGGTTTCCATATGGCCCCTTTACTGGTGATGTTAACTTTGATCGTTTGAGTAAGACGGTGTCTGCCAGACTTCTCCTTTGAAAAGTTATTTTCTCTGTGTGATTAATATGTATTTTGTAGAGAAGTACTTTGAAAATATGTTAATATCCAACTCCTCGTCAAACTGGAATGAGGAATTCTGTGGACTAATGGATTCCAGTTATTTAAATCATCATTTTCACTGTATTATTATCACTTTATTTTTATCCTCAAATTGTCCCAGATTTGACCAGTGCTCCTTTATGCTGGCTTTTGTTTCTTTTTGATATGTCCTCTTCATTCTTTGAGCACTTCCGTGCTTTCTGGCACGGTGAAATGTTGTAGGCTTCTCACATACTTTGCTTGTTCAGGCTTTGAAATCAGCATTTCTCTAAGGAGAAATGTTTCTCTTAGTGGGGAATGGTGATTAGAAACCAAAATCTGGATTGTTAAGTGTGCTTATTGCTACGAGGATGTCATTGCAATTAGGCCCTCTCAGCAAACATAACTGGTTAATATTTGTATGTGCACACACACATATCTGCATTTATTTTTTTATCTGTGCATATATAATGAAAATGAGTTCTCACCAATATCTCCCACCACAGGATTCATTCTAGTTTTTTCTCTTTCCATATTGCTAATTCTCTTCTCTGACAGTCACACCTGGTGCCCCAAATTCTCAATGTGTTTATTTGTTGCATCAAGTGTTTGGATGTCACGAGTCTCCTGTTGCTGCTTCCACGGGGATGCCTTTCTTATACCACTGTGCTCTGACTCCTCTGCCTGGGTCAACTATCGCCACCATTAACACTCTTTCCCTTGCCCTTTCTAGCAAATGGTTTTTGGACTGAATTAATCAGGAAAAGGAAAGGAAAACCATTTTCTTCTGCATACTTTTTACTTCTTGTTTTTTGGGGGGGACACAAATAATACCTACTTATTGTACAAAATTAGAAAATAAATTGTTTATGCAGTATTTTAAAATAAAGTGTACATCATTGCATTTTTCAAGGTAATTTGATTTAACTTCATAGGTTCCAGCCATACTTCTTCTTACCAGGGCTTTTGTATATGCCGTTTCTATTTCCATAGCCTAGAGCTTTTATCCCATTCCCTTTATTGTTTTTCCTTGCTGTTATTTATTATTGTCATCAATCATCATTATCAAACCATTCTTCTACTGAGAAACATTTAATTTTCGTTTGTGTTTGTTAACTATTACAAAGAAAGTTTTATTGAGTATCTTTAGGTATTTGTTCTCACTGTTCACTTGTGCAAGAATTTCTATAGTATAAATTCAGCCAGCATTAAAGAGCCAGAATGGAACCAGATCTTTAGGAGGTTGGCTCTTATTCCTTCAGTTCAGGGAGTACATGTTGTCTGTCATTGAGTCCCCAGTGCCCACAGGACTGCGTAGTGCTCACAAGCATTTCTTGGATTTGAGTGGACTTGGCTTCTTTTAATGATCAGTAAACTTTATTATTTATTTTTTCTCTGCCCCTCCCTCCCAATCGAGTAAACTTTAAATAATGAAATTTCTGTGAGACGGAGAAGAACTATTCTGCCCTGTCATTTAGAACCAACGTATTTTATCCCTAAGCAGTTCTGCCTTTTTTCAACAGAAGGTGGTCTTCTGCCCAGTTAAAGAAGCACTGGAGGTGGACTGGAACAGTGATAAAGCAAAGGCCACTCTGAAGCGCACAACTTCCGATTACTTTCTCCTTCAAGGTGAGTGCTCAAAGCAGAGCTTCCCAGGGGTGGGTTGGCTCTGATTTCTGCAAATGTGGCTGCAGAGTCCAAATGATTTTGCGATATTTACTCTGAGTCAAATTTCTCATTTGCTAGTTCCCAGTGACCACATGAGAAAGGCAGAGTGAATGAGGATGAGGCCATCATTGTGCTCTGGTTTCTAATTACATGCTTTTTTTTCTTTTGTTGAAATGACCTGCCCTCTAAAATTGAGCCTGAGATAATAGTGTCACAAATCAAGCCACTTTTCCCTCTTCTGAATTCTTATTTGTCTTTAGAACTAGCCTCACTCTCATGAAAGGTGGGGTTTTTTTCTCCCTCTCTCACTATTAATGAGCAACTTTTCAGTTCATCCTTGGTGATGTTCAGCTATTAGCTAAAGCATTGGTTGGCTTCTCAGTGCTCTTTCTGAGACCTGTAATTTTTAAAATATTATTTAAAAAATAATAATTGCAAACATTGAGTGCTTAGTATAGGTCGTTGGGGGTAGGTACTGTTACTATTCCTATTTTATAAACAAGGAAACTGAAACATAGAGATTAAGGTTACTTATGTTCTCAAGGTTACACAGCAAGTAAATGTAAAAATAACATCAGTTTAGGGTCGGCCCGTGGCTCACTCGGGAGAGTGTGGTGCTGATAACACCAAGCCAAGGTTTAAGATCCCCTTACCAATCATCTTTTAAATAAATAAATAAATAATATCAGTTTGTTAATAAGTATAAAAATAACTTGTAAAATATTAGAAGTAACTCAGAAAATACCAGAAAGGCACAAAGAAGAAGAAAATCACCTTGACATTTTTGTGCTTCTGGGGATGTGCTTCCCAACTTTTTTTCATGTCACAGTACATAGCACAATGTTTATACAGAATATTAGAATCTCTCAACCACCTGTCCAAGGCCCCGTCTCTCCACTCCAAGGCCTGAGAGAATCAGTATCTCTGCATAACTATAACCCATTCTCAGGGACACTCAGAGGTAGAGAGATGTAGCTTTTATTTAGAAAATGTGCACAGCATCTTTCAGTTGTATTTAGACAGTCTTCAGTCCTCCTCTCCCCAGGGCTGAACTGAGATCTGTATCCCCACCTCCATTCTTCCTTCCCATGCAGATAGATGCCAGGAGTGCCCCAACTCCCCCAAGTCAGGACAGGTGGCTGTTGTGTATGGTAGTTTAAAAAGAAATTCCTCCAAGCACTGTATATATATAAATTCAAAAGGAAATATATAAAAATCTATATAACTTTTAAAATAACTAATAAGATCAGACTAGACTACAAGTTTATCTTACATTCTCTATGAATAAAGTTTTTCTCCTACTAATTAATGGTGTCAATAAGACTGGGGTTAGGGAGAATTGAGGGATAACTGTTTTAAAGCCCTATATGTCCATGTTTATAGAAATAATTCAATGGGGAAAAAATGATGGGTTAAGCAGGAATGAGTCTTATGCATGTGAATAGGGCAGCACTCAGAAAAATGCCTCCTCTTAAGGACTGTGGGGGTGGGGGTGGAGGAAGTGCCAGCTGGAATCAGCAGTGCCCTCTCTAGTCTGGGGTTCAGTGTGAGCACGGTGTTTGGGAGAAGCTAATTGCTCAGTGCCTGGCACATAGAAAGCCTTCAGGAAACAATAGATGCTAATTTGCAAAGGTTCTGGGTATAACCTGAGTGTCTCTAACTGCTGCTTATGAAAGGAGTTAGCTGGTACTTGAAAGAAAGGAGTTTACCATGTAGTCCAATGATCTCAGCTAGAGACATTTAGCAGTGTCTAGAGACATGTTTGGTTGTTACAACTGGGTTGTAACTGAGATATTACTGGTATTTAGTGGGTAGAGGCCAGGGATGTTGCTAAATACCCACACTGAACAGGACAGCCCCTATGACAAAAAGTTGTCTGGCCCCAAATGTTAATAGTGCTGAAGTTGAGAAACCTCTGCAGTTTCTAGAGTATTTTCTCATCCATCTCAACATCACAGTACCCCTATATAAGGTAGACAGTGTGGAAATTATCTCCAGTTTGCTTTCCCGAGATGAAGAAACAGAAACCCAGAGAGGCTAAGTGTTTTGCCAAAAAGGACACAGATTGTAAATGGCAAAGGAGGTAGGACCTAAACAGCTCAGGTCTTTGAATTCTAATTAAATACATGTGAAATACGAGGTTATAAGAACATCCAGGTTCGGTCATTCTTAGCACTCTATGCATGTTAGCTCATTGAGTCCTTGCAATATCCATATGAAATAGCTGATGTGCACCCTGTTTTTAAATGTTTTAAAAGGCACAGATTGATGAAGACCCAAGAACTGTGACTATCCCTGCTCTCAGGGAGCCAGTCATTGGGCTGAGGAAGCAAAACTAATACCCTGAAATAGTATGGGGAAAAGTAAATATTTAATGCAGTTGCTGCTGATCATCACCATCAGAAGTTACACAGGACTGGAGGAGTAGATAGGTCATTGTGGAAAAAGCAGTAGCTTTATTATCATGACCCACATGGCAGGCAGGGATGCAGGGTTGTTTAGAACAGGAGCTTTGGAATCAAAAGAGACCTGGCTTCCACTCCTGGCTCAGCCTCTTTTTTTTTCCTTTTTGTCTTTTTTCGTGACCGGCAACGGATCACAACCCTCAGTGTCGAGCCCGTACCGGACCGGGACCAGCAACGGGATCGCAACCCTCGGTGTTGCTCGCACACCTCGCTCAGCCAGTGAGCGGCCGGTCTGTATGTGGGATCCGAACCCTCGGCGGGAGCGCCTGCTGCACTTCCCAAGCAGCGCACTGTAGCAGTGCACCACTGGGCCGGCCCCTCAGCCTCTTTTTTTAGATAGGTAATCTTGAGTCACTGACTTAAATTCCCTGAGCCTCAAATTCCCATCTGAAGATGGCAGTGTTAATATACTTGCCTCAGAAGCCTTTTGTGAGGCTTGGATGGGATGGTATACATGCAAAACACATAGCACAGAGTGAGTGCTAGAGAACTATGGTGTCCATGAAGATATATGCTTTTGGGGGTGGGGTGATATATACTTTGCAACTGTGTAGTAGAAATTTGGGGATTGACTCATTTTTACCCTTAATTCCATCCTTCAGTAGGTATTATTATGGCAATAATTCTATTGGGTTTTAATTTTCTACATCTGACACTTAGATGGGATAATACATCCCATATGTTTACTTCTCTCTTCCAAATGGTACTAGTTATCTGTCCTTTTAGTTTCAAGTTCCAAGGCTTTGGATATGCCATTAACTATCCTTGTTACCTTGGGCAAATAAATCAGCTTGCCACTTTAGGATGTTGTTTACTCAACTATAAAGTGATAGGATTAAGTTAGCTAACCAGTCTCTAAAGTCTCTTTTCATTCTAAGTAGTAAGTGAATCTAATGGAATATAAGTTCCTCTGCGTGCCTTGTCTTTCTGCAATTTTTATTTTTATACTTTTAACAACTTTACTAAGGTATGACTTATACCAGAAGGTTTATTCATTTTAAGTGCATTTCTTTAAAAAATTTCTAGAAGTTATTAGTCCAAACAGAAGATCTTGCAGTTAGTCCTAAAGTTTGATTGTAGTTAGAATCATGTTTTTGCTCAGCCTGTTTTGATTGCCAACCATAGCATTAAAGGTGCAGTCCAAACAATGCTGGGCATTCCCATGTCATGGAAGAAGCACAGGCTTTGGAGACCAACAGACATGAGCTAGATCACAACTCCCACCCTCATTTCATCTTGAATAACCTTTGGTGTGTGAACTTTGGATCCTGGCTCCTGACCTGTTAAGGGGGCTGAGGGACAATCCCACTTTCCCTTAGCTGTAAGACAGGTGTTGAGATAGTGAATGTGAAAGGTATCAGAGCCAGGGACACAGATTTTATACCATTTTAGTTTTCCTCTTTGATTCTCCTCAGAACATTTTACAATCACATATTGAGTAACACCAGGAAGGATTTTTAAAGTCAAGTTTCAGGGCCAGCCCGTGGCTCACTTGGGAGAGTGTGGTGCTGATAACACCAAGGCCAAGGGTTTGGATCCCTGTATAGGGATGGCCAGTTAGCTCACTTAGGAGAGTGTGGTGCTGACAACACCAAGTCAAGGGTTAAGATCCCCTTACCAGTCTTTAAAAAAAAAAAGAAAATCAAGTTTTGCACATCAGAAATTGATATAATTAAGAGGGGGCTTTGATTTTGCTGTTATAAAGTCAAACCTCCATAACTTTCTGACTCCAGGATGTGAGGTGGTCTTGGGGAATATCGAAATTGTGTGGTAAACTTTGCAGACAATGCTCTTGTTTTTATGTTAGTGGCACCTAAGAATGGTTATTATTTATTGAACACTACTTGCTGCATTACCTGGCACTGTGCTAAGCAGTTGACCTATTCTCTCATATTCTTGGGACAATCTTTCATGTATATCTGGTATCCCATTTTCCTATAAGGAGATAAAGGTTGAGCATAGTTCTAACTGCCCAAAGTCATATACTTGGTATTATAGGCAGAGCCAGAATTTAGACCATGAGGTCTGTTTGACCCGTGACTGTGCTCTAAACCTCTGTAATATACATCTCTAAACTAGGTGACTTTGTTATTTTTAAACCAGGAGCTCTGCATCTTACGGAAACAGGATCAACACTACACTACAGAAAAATCTGGTTTAATTCAGATAATCAACAAAGGTTATCTGAATTCTGACCCAGATAGTTCATCTTTTTTCCCCAAGAAACATTTGAATTTTATTTTTACTAGAAAAGTGTCATTGTAAAAAATTTTCAAAGGTGTATAAAGTTTTCTTCATTAAACCCTCCCCATTTTCCTGTCTCCCAAATTTTGGAGGTAACTACTGTTGAGAATTTCTTGAGTATCTTCTGGAAAAATGATTAACAATTATAATTTTGTGTGTGTCTGTAACCAAACAAACACCAGTTGGCAGTGTGCCTTTTTTTTTTTTTTTTTTTACTTCATGGCTTAAATGATATAGAAAGATCTTGGAGCATATATAGAGTGATCTCATTTGTACGTAGTATTTATTTGGATGTACCGTCATCTGTGACCAGTCTCATTTTGAAAGGCATGTAAGTTGTTTTCAGTTTTTCCTGGTCCTCGGAATTTATTCCCGAGATCCTTTCTAGCAATATGACTGATGTGACCTGATGATGCCTTAGAAATTCCTAGTGAGGACAGGGTGGTTGGCTGTGGTGCACATCTGAGAATACCTCACAAAGAACCTGACTTTGTTTCATCATTGCCTTATGGAGCACATAGTAGATGCTCAATAAAAAAAAATATTTTTTTTGTATGAGTGACTAGTTGTTGCTTGTTTGGTCATTTGCTCCATTCTAGAGGGACAGTAGCCTGCCCACTATTATTTCCTTATGCCTGCCTGCTCCCCCAGCACCCACTAGATTTTTGATTCCAATGTCTCTCTGACCCTGTCCTACCACTCACATATAGACATTTCTTAACTGCCCCATTCACAATTCAGCCTCTACTGAAGCAGCCGCCCTGCCATCATGTGTGTGTGCTTACTGTGTTTGGGTATTGAGTGTTTTTCCAGTTTACTTAATAAGATAGTGGCCAGACTGAACACTTCCTGCTGCATTTTCCCACTATCTTTAGAGTTGCCCTCGCCATATGTGAGCAAAAGGTCTCATCTTTTTATCATTCTCCCAAGGCATGTTGCAAAACATTAAGTGCGAGCTGGTTTCCTGTGGCAAAAAGTTGACTTTGATTTGTTCTTTTTGAGGTTACTGTGAGTTTATCATAACAGGAGTGCTAAAAATATCAGGTCTAATATGGAAACAGCATTCACTTACCAGCATGAATAATAACATGCAGGTTTAGCCCAGAGCAGGAAGAAATGGATTTCATCTCAAGATGAGAAATACTTATATCAGAGAATCCTTGGCAATCTTACTATTAACTTTCTCAGTCTCTGTTCTGATGAGTTATGGAAAAATACTTAGGCCATTTTTGAGCCACAGAATTGAAGCTGAAAATAATCTTAGACCAAACATTTTGTGAGCACCTACTATGTGCCAGATCCTATTGCTGGGAATCATCAGAGGAGGGAGAGTAAGTCTCCTCACCAATGGAAAAGACAAACACAGATAATTCTACTCCTTGTGAAGAGAGCTATAACATTACTATTGAAAAAGCTATCGTATTGTGTTCTGTTTTTCAATATGTTTGAATTATTCTTTAATGATTAAAAGCAAACCGTTATGGGCGCTCAGGGAACTGAGGGTCTGGCCATCTGGGGAGAGTCGAAGCCTTAACAGAGGAGGAGATATCTAAGCTGGATTTTAAAGAATAGGTATTTGCCAGGTGATAAAGAGAGGTTAGAATATTGCTGGCAGAGGAACAGTACATGCAGAAAGCCAGCAGGACAAAGACTGTGCCACAGAGCTCAGACTCTGTGCTTGGGGAAACAGATTCCAAAACTGGAGCTTGGGGGAACTGGCCAGTGGTTTCCCAGCTGATAGGATATCAGAATCATCCAGGGAACACTTTTTAAATAGATTCCTTTGTTCTAGCTCAGATTTACTGAGTCAAAATAACTAGAGGTGACTTGCATCTGCACATTTGTCTAAAACTCCCAGGTTTCTGAAGGATCAGCCAAGTTAGGGGGAAACCATTACCACAGGAGAAGTGGAACCCATATCCTGGAACAAAACCTTTGTTTATTCATTTGTTTTTTTATTTAAAAATGTATTAAGTACTGTATTTCAAATGAAGACATTACTACACTGAGATGGAAAAAAAAGTAGCTCTTGAATATATTTTGACTTTGTAACCTCAGACTAAAGAAAAAAGAACTCTAAATAAACATTGAGTATGGGTTAGCAATTCTGAAACTACTTACTATTTGTTCCAGTACTGAGCAAATAAGTAAATAGTGTGGATAATGAGAATCAAGTTTTCTTATTGTCAGATAAGGGCATTCCTGTGAATATGAAAGGTGGGAAAGGCTAGAAGAAGCCCTGTGGTATTGGATTGGAATTAGAGTTACCAGGATGAACTTAATGGTTTTTTCATATAGATATAGAAATAGATGTATATATTTATGTGTATTCACATTTATGCATATATGTTTCCTAGATCTGTTTGTAGAGAGGGCTAAGACTCAAAGACATCCCAGTAGCAATGAAGGCACTCGTGCTCAGATCATGATTTTTAATATCTTTCTCCACTAAATGGAATCAAGTCTCCTTGGAGAAATAGCTGATTCCAGAGCTGGGGTAGGAAAATTACAGGTGAGCTTCAAATATCCTGCTATGCCAGAAAGTAAGGAAGTGCTCTAAGAATGATGGGGGCACGTCAAAAGAACAAAAATAATAACCAATAAATGTAGAAGGAATAATGGAGATAAAAACTACATTTGACCATCACCATAATTGTAAAAATGGTTTCAATCAAGAATCATCAGTGGATACTAAAACTGAGGAAAAGTTAGCTGTGAAACAGGACAGATGTTTCCTCACAAGATAATTCTAAATTAATTACAAATGGAGACAGTGGAGAACTCTAGCAGATTGTACTTTAACTGAGTGATCAAAGATAACATTCTAGGAATAGAACAGATAGAACTCATGCCTCCTGATAGTATGTATCCTGAGAAGGATGCAATATTGCTCTGGAATTTCTGTCCAGAGTGTGTGATCTCATTCTAATGATGATCAGGCAAACTCAAACTGAGCAGCATTCTAGCCTGCACTCTTCAAAAGTACATGAAGGACTAAGGAATCATTTTAGATTAAAGGAGAGTAAAGAGACATAATTAAATGGAACTTGTAGCCCTAGAGTGGATCTGAGAGCAGAGGAAGATCTTTTTTTCTTTTGCTCCAAAGGACATTAGTGGGACAATTGGTAAAATTTGGAAAAGATCTGTAGATTAGGTAATAGTGCTGTATTAATGTTAATTTTACAGTTTTGGTAATTGTTTTGTGGTTATGTAAGAGGATGTCCTTGTTTTTAGGAAATATACACAGAAGTATTTAGGGGCAAGTACTTTCAAATCATTCAGAAAAAGAAAATCGTATGTAGAGATGAATAATGGCAAATGTGGTAGAATGTTAACGTTTAGGGAGAATAGGTGAAGGTATGCCAGACTTCTGTGTATAATTTTCACAGTTTCTCTTTAAGTCTAAAATTATTTCAAAACAAAATTTAAAAGAAGGAGAAAAAGCCCCTCCAAAAAAGAAAAAATAAACCCCCCCAAAATAACGCAACACCTGGAGAAGTCCAAATATTGGACGACTGAGTGAATAATACCTGCAAAGAGCTTAGATCTTCCTGGGTCCACAGGAAGGCTCATTTAACAGTACATCATCATCTCTTCAGGTCAGAGGACTGGGGTCTTAACATGGAATTCCTTGTATACTTTTGCTTCTGGAAAGGAGCCCTCCCCAGATCGTTAAGGGCACCTGGGATCCACTTCTGTGGGAGAAATACCATACCTCATGAGTGAAAACAGCAAAGCCCTGATGAATCAGTCAGGAGGTAGTAATAACCACTGCTGACTAAGGATCATTCTGAATGAGGTTGGGATGGGCTCCAGTTTGGGCACTTGCTCTGCAAAAAGGATTTCCTCTGCCAAGCATTGTTAGGCGACTCTGTAGAGGGATGTGTTTGTATGTAAACAATTAACTATGCTAACTGCAAACAAATCTTCAGCTTTTGTTAAGAGCTGGGCAGGACCTTACTAGGAATACAAACGGTGGCCAGGGAGGTGAGGTACTATAGGTGGCAAATGGCATCCGTGGTGGCCTAGGGTGAGTCACTTCACCCTGCTGAGCCTCCTTGGGTGTGGGGTGGATTAAAGATAAATTATGAGATTTGCCTAACACAGCCTATGTACCCTAAAAGTCAGAATGAGAGTATGTTAAAAATCAGTGTTCCACATTGTGGTGTTAGTTTTGTTTCAACCCATTTGCCATTTTTCTCTTCTGCAGAGTGTTGAGTTCAAGAATTTCAATGGCAGCCCATTTCATGTAGAGCTCTGAGTCAGGCACTCTGCTTGGCTCTCTATGAGAATGGAGTCAGGGTTCATCCGTGACACCTCCTGTTCTCCCTTATTCATATGACAGATGGGTTCTCCTGTAGAGCTATTTCACCTCAGTGGCTTAACTTATATACCAGCCTCCAAGCTGGTCTCTCCTTTAGATCTCCTCCTTCTAATCCATTTTCTTTACTGGTCACCAGAGTGATCGATCTAAAAATCAAAACCTTTTCATGATTCTCTTTTGCCTTCAGGCTACAATTCAGACTTCCTAGACTGGCATCCCGAACCTGGAGCCGGCTGACTTCGTTTTCTCCTTTCCTTTTCCTTCTGCCTTCCTTGAACTCTATGCTCATGTCATATTAAACTACTCTGTGTCCTTCAGACATCTGTCACCCTATGCTGTCATCCCTCATTTCTATACATGTTTCTGTTCCTTCTGTCTGGAATAGCCTGCTTTAGCACTCCTCACTTATCCTCATTGCTCAGCTCCAATGTTACCTCCAGGAACCTACCTCGCCATATCTGAATTAGGTTTCCTTACTCTGTAATCCCATACTACCCTCTGGACAAACAGAGGTGACTGGAGGGCAGAGACCGTTGCTGATGGGGCACAGGACTGATGCAGAGGAGGAGCTTGGTAAATGTGAGTTGATTAATGGCTCTGGCCACCTGTTCCAAGTTTGGAGATTTTGGCTGCTTCTTAACCTGTGGCTTCATTAATTTTAGGCCCATGTGAAGCCATCTAGATGGTATAATTTGCATAGTTGGCCTTTGGCCTTTTCTCCACAATGCCACAAGACAGGAAATACTTTTTTTTTTTTTTTTTTTTTAAGATGACCGGTAAGGAGATCTTAACCCTTGACTTGGTGTTGTCAGCACCACGCTCACCCAGTGAGCAAACCGGCCATCGCTATATGGGATCCGAACCCATGGCCTTGGTGTTATCAGCACCGCACTCTCCTGAGTGAGCCACAGGCCGGCCCGAGACAGGAAATACTTTTAAAGCCTCAGACATGGTTGTAGAACTGTACCTAACCCATCCAAAGGATTGGGAGCACTTCCATTCTCCTTTCCAGGGAGCAAGGGCTTAGTACTAACCAGCAGCCCGTATCTCTGCTAGGAGCTAGCAAGGTCATACCTAGAAACCTCTATGGGAAAATGAATGTTTTTTCTAAGGCAGCTATTTGTTCTTGGTTCATAAATCCAGCCAAACAAGTTTGGAGTTCACAACTACTTTCTTCTTGCAGTAGAAACTTCTCAGTTACCTAATCTCAAAACCTTGAGGTCTCCACATTTGGATTTTGAAAGAAATAAGTTCAGGTCTCAGCTCTGCCTGGCCTTGAGCAAGTCCCTTCACTTTTCACGGCTGCTACTTTCTCCTATCAAAACGGGGGTGGGGGGTGGACAATGATCATTCACTCCCAGTGATCATGTATAGGAGAGCCTTAGAAATGGTTCTGTTTTCTCCTTTTTAAATTGTAAAAGTGAGACATCTTCTTAGTAAAATATTTAGATACCTTAAAGGAAACTTCCATTTCTTATGTATTCTTCTGCAACTTTCTAGTATTTTATACCTCATTCTTCCTCATCACTACATGGTTTCTTTTCCATGGTTCCTTATTGATGGACATTTGTGGTCTTCTCCTTTTAAAAAAAAAACAACTTTTTTTTTTTTTTTACCTTTTTAGAAAGACTGGAAAACTTTGTTTCCTCGTTCCTCACCTCCCACCCCGAGTCACACCCCCAACTCCCTGTTTTATGATTTTTAAATAACTTTGTCTTACAGCTTGATTTGGTAATCAGTTCTCTTCAGAAGAAACTTCTTGTTTTAGAATTTGTAATCTTTGCAAACCAGGCCATAGGCAGCCATTGCTATTTGGGCATGACGTTCCCCAGTAGGTTTTTTTGTGTCCAGCAATGACAGGAATTGCTGAGGGAGGAGACAGCCACAAGGAAATGAGTTCTGATAATGGGGCGGCAGCTGAGTGTATGTTGATTTTCTGCTGTCATGACCACAAATGTTTAAAAATAATTTGCAGGGAGAAAGAAAAAAGTAGTGGTTGGTGTTCGTGTGTTTGTGCCACTGCCTTCCTTATCAGTGGTAGACAACACAGAGACCACAGTCATTCATAAAGGAAGAAGGCACCACCTCTATGCCAAGAGAGGAGAGGTGAGGGGCAGGGCAGAGGTGACCCAGAATCACAGCTTAGTGCTTTATAGCCATCAGCAGACAGAGCCTGGTGAGAGAACAGACTCTGGTTAGTCACCAGCTCCCTTCCTCGGTCTGAAAAATAGGCCCAATGCTTAAGTCTGCCTCATAGGGTTATAAGGATTAAATGAAGACGTGGCACGTATTGTGCATTAATACTTGTTGCTTACATGCTTTACATGCATCATGATCACGTTAAATCTTCTAACACCCTCATGAAAGCAGATCTTCTTATCCCTTTTCTCACAAGGAAATTGAGTCTTAGAGAATCTAAGTCATTTGTCCAGGGTCACCAAACTAAAGAAGTGTTAGAGTCAAAAGTTGAGCCAATGGGCCGGCCTGGTGGCGCACTGGATAGTGCGCCGCTTGGGAAGCGCGGTGGCGCTCCCGCCCGAGGGTTCGGATCCCACATACGGACCGGTTCCCGCTCACTGGCTGAGCGAGGCACAGGAGCAACACCGAGGGTTGCGATCCCGTTGCCGGTCCCCGGTCCGGTACGGGGGCAACACTGAGGGTTGCGATCCGTTGCCGGACACGGAAAAAGACAAAAAGACAAAAAAAAAAAAAATGTTGAGCCAAAGCTGTCATCCTCAGAGCCTTGTGTTTAAGCATCACCCAGCAAAGTGCTCAGACTTTAGTTGTTAGCATTACTAGTATCATTATGACCATTATTTTACCTGAACTTCACAGGAACCCCATGACATTATTTTACTCTACTTGTGCAGATGGGAAACTGATGCCCACTAAAATCAGATTATACTAATGGGCAACATTGTCAGCAAACTTGCCTTGTTTTTCTCTTTGCATGCCTACATCTGCCCCACCCCCAGCATTAGCCTGTGTTTGAGTTGTTTGCAGGCCCCAAGGCCCAGCTGCAATTCTTGTTTAAAGCCTCCCATCTTTTCTCTGACTGTCAGACAACAGTCACGGGAATGTCCTGTGCCATCTTCCCTCAGCAAGAGCGATTGGCAGAGAGTAGCAGATGCCCAGAGTCTAGGTCATGTGCCACTCAAGTGCTGGGCTGTAGAAAAGACCCTCTCTCCCTGCTGCTTGTGACCAGGCAGGGTGGGTCTGAATGTAGAGGACTCTGTCAGAATAGCTCTGTGACTAGAGGGTGCAGTTGGCAAAGTTGATAGATAAGAGGCCATGCAGTAGGAGTCCATGGAATATAATTTTCCTCTGCATTTTAGATTTTGTCCCCTTCTTTTTGTAAATTAGTCTTTTCACACTAGTTCAAATGTTCCACTTTAAAGGTGAGACTGTATCTCAGGAGTCATTTCACATTTTATAGGGAAGGAATAGAATATTTGGCTGGGGCTAGAATCTAACTGGGTGGTTTGTATTTTTCTAAACTGGTGGGCTCTGGAGTAGGGGAGCCAAATCCATTTGAAGTGATTTTTTAAAAATTAGCATGTCTTCTATCTTGCCTCTGTTCCCAAAGTGGCAGTATAAACATAGAGATTAAAAGTGTGATAGTTTCCACAAACATGTATGTTAAATTATGTTTCAATTAAAAAAAAGTGTGGTGACTTTTGAGTTCATCATGACTATGAGCCTCTCCTAAGTTTTCCCACCTCTAAAATGGTGACAGTAGCAATTGTACCTATCACATTCTGTCGTATTTTAACATAGTAGAGGTTTTTCTGAATATGGGCTATTTTATGCTTTTCTAAAAAAAACCTAAGTGTTGTAAAAAATGCAGCTATAAATTGTTTAAACATAGTTTTAGTAGCTGCTTAATATTTCATTCTGTCAGTGCATCATATTTTATATATCCATCCTATTACTGAATGTGAGATTATTTTCAGGTTGTCTGTGGTATAAGTAACACAGCAATGAACATTTATACATAATTCAGTCACTGGTCAAAGGCCATGACCTTTTGTAAAGATCCTTGAAACCACATCTTCACATGGTTCACTGAACATTCATGTTTCCATCAGCTCCAGGTGAGGGTGCAGGCCTCTCAACCTTCTTGCCTGGGTTGAGTAATCTCAGTCTTTAATTTGATAGGCAAAAAATGGCATCTTGTTTTGAGGTCACTTCTGAGAAACAGTACTCTCCTTTCCCTGTCAACAACTTTCGTCTGGCTGCCTCAAAATCTTTTCAGAAGAAAATGACATGCAAATAACAAAAGATAGCTTCTTTCCCTGTTTTGAGCTGATATGTGATGAGGTCATAGACTAGGTTTCATTGGAGAGACAAAAGGGTAGGCAGGACTTGGAGCTCAAAAGGGGGCATTTTAGAGTAAGTCCCTGGGGGAGGCTACTCTGGAAATGAAGTTCTCTGGAGAAATAGATCATAGTACTATGCGGCTGTGATGACAGATAGGGCTTCTGAACATGCCCTCTGTGGATTGTGAGCTCTACATATAAGGGCAGGGCCAGGGCTGTCTGGGTCACTACTGGGTCCTCATTATGGGTCAGAGTGTAGAGCAGGTGCTTAGAAGACGTTTGTGGAAAGAATAAATACATGCACAACCATACTTTAAAATTTCTAGGTTAAAGAGGAAAACTGAGAGAGAGGTAAGCAGAGAAGAGTAATGTGGAGCCAAACTGAACAGGTAACTAGATGTCATGAATGGTTAGAGGCTGAGAGAGCTGAGATCATGGTGGCTTCCATGAAATGTCCTTGCCTTCCCCATCCTAGCTACATTCCACGTCTGAGGTTTATGCCCAGGGGCTGTTCTGCACCTTTAGCCCTCAGATGTGACTTTGATGTACTGTGTATCTTTTTCTTTTTTCTTTTTCTTGCTGGGTATTCCATGTCTAGCATGTTTGTGAATACTTGATAAGAAACAGAACCATCCTGGATATTGTGAAAATCATTCAATTCAGTTAGTAAAAGAGCAGGCCTGGTTTGGATTTGTGAGTACCTTCTTATGTCACTTTATCATGAGCCCCTCTCTCTGGTTTTCCTTCCTGCCAACATTGAGCCTTCCTGTGTAACAGATGTTTTCTCAGTGCCTACTATGGGGCAAGCCCTGTGCCAGGTGTTAAGTATATAATAGTGAACAGAACAGACATGGTCTCTGCCCCATGGTGCTTGAAAATCTAGTGGAGGAGACAAGAGCGTCCTTGTACAAATCAATTTGTACAAATGAATATAAAATCTCAAACTGAGAGTAAGAGCCATAAAGGCAAAGGAAAGAGCAGGGTGCTGAGAGCAAGTGTCAGGAGACAGAGCTGAGTCAGTGTCATGTCCAGAGTTCACAGCTGAATTAGTGGTAACACAGTTAAATGAGTGATTTCAGCACGAGCTACTATGAGCCGTAGAGGTCACAGAGCAAGTGTGTTGACTTTTCTAGAGAGTATGTGAGCTGGGTTTGTGGGCACAGCATAAGAGTAGTGACAATTCTGGAAGACTGTCATTGATTGAATGCTCACACTACCCCAGGCATTGTCCTAGTGGCTTTACATGTATTCATCCATAAGCCTCATGAGGTAAGTGCTCTTTGGATTCTCATTTTACAGAGGAGGCTCAGGGATGTTGTCACTTGCCCAATGTCACAGTAAGTGGAAAAATTGAGAATTTGGCCCAGGCATTCTGGCTCCAGAGCTATGTTCTTCGCTGCTGTATTCCACTGCTCTCTAATTTAAAAGTTCTCCATGGGCTGGCCGGTTGCTCGGTTGGTTAGAGCACAGCATTGTAACACCAAGGTCAAGGGTTCAGATCCCCATACTGTCCAGTCACCAAAAATAGATAGATAGATAGATAGATAGATAGATAGATAGATAGATAGATAGATAGATAGATAGATAGATAGATACAAGCTCTCCAGGCCTGGGACGGGCTTTGCAGATGCAGCAGCCCTAAAGAGCAGTGGCGTAAACTTGCCGAGGGTGCAGAAAATGGGTACAGTCAAGTGTTCTGGGGCTAAGGGGCCAGTGAGGACTGAGGTCTTTTCACCGATGGCAGAGAGCCTGGTTGCTTGATATGAGACCACCCCATTGCAACCCCTAATGCCCTCTCAGATCCCCTTTTCTAGTTAGCATATTTTGGGGTTTTTTTGTTTATTTGTTTTGTTATCTTCTATGTAGTTCCTATTGATCACCCTCACAAAATGCTCTGAGAGGGCAGAACGACCATTTTGCTGTCCCCTGCCCAGCACAGGGCCTAGGACAAAGTAGTTGCTCAGTATATGTTTATTGAATGAACAATTGACTAAATGTCAGATTTGGAGTTTTGCCTTAGAAAATAGGCTGTTGGCTAGGAGGATAGAACTGTACTTTGTGTTTTCCTGGAAGTTTATGTAACCTAGGAATGGAGCTGATTTCCAGGCTCTTCCCAGAGATAATGAATCTCCACTAAGTGAGCCAGCTTGGAGAAGAGTACATTAGGTTGAGGAGAGCCAGAGAGATTGGGGCCAAGGGTGGCTGGCACAGGAAAGCTTTAGGCATCAGTCAGGCAAATGAGGTTTTAATAAAGATTCATTTCCCCCTCAAGTGAGCTGTTTTGGGGGACAGAGTTGGGTTGGGGGTTAATTTGTGACATTGCCCTCATTTTCTTCCTATTAAAATACTGATTTATTTGGTAACCTTAGTGATTACATTAAATATGATCACAATATTTAAATGCAGTACAAAGTTTGTAGAAACAGTGATTAATAATATTGCATTCCAAATTCCTGCTATATCATTAATCTGTTATTCTGAATTCAGATTAAATTTAAATTTGTTTAAAATTTTTTGCAAAGGTGGTAATATATTCACGTATATACACTTTTTCTTTTAAGTACACAAAAATGTGCTTGGTTTCTGTTTCTCAGGTTTGCGTTTTCTGTTACATGGGCAGGTTCTGAACTTAAGCAGAGACAGTAGCCTGTCATCTCCAGCGATGAACATCATCCCCCTGGACTTCTGCAACCTGAGTTAATTAAAAGGTTCAGATGAAGTTAATCAAGTTTGGAACTCTAATTTTGTGCAGTGTTTTGATATGATTGGATGAGTCATCTTTTGGCAGAGTGGCTCTCCATCCCTGACAGTGTTTGATCTTAATGGAACAGTTGTATAATCTGTAAACTAGTGGGGAGGTGCTCTTCAGAAATGCAGAGTCAACAGTGGTGTGTGTGTGTGTGTCTGGCAGTTTGGGAGGGGTGGAAAGCAGAACAAAGAGGAGAATTTAATAAGCAAGAACTTGTCAGAGGCTAGGGTCAGTTCTGAGGCTGCTGCCTAAGAACATTGGTTTCTTCCCGCCCCCTTCCACCCCTGCTAACTGGAGTGCTGACATTCGAAAAAGAGTGAAAAAAGAGAGCTTCTGTTTGCTTTGCTGCAAATGAGTGGCTGGGCTGACTGGCCCCCTTCCCAGAGGCTCTGAGAAGACTTCAGATGTGGTCAGTGAGGTATGTGGATGGTGCCAGCCTGCCGGCCCTCGTCCAGGCAAACTGTACTAGGAATAAGCGAGGGGCCCAGAGCCACAGTGGGGCCTGCTGCTGGCTGCTTTTGCTCCTCCTCTTAGTGCCATCTTATTTTTTTCTAAGATGAAGTTGGTCTTACTCTGAAGATTGAGAGGCAAGGTTTTGACCTCCGCCTCTTCTTGTCACCCACTGAACTTAAAGGACCCATCTGGAAAATGCATCTCACAAAATTGGGTCAAATGGGGTTCCCCTGAGGTGGGGGCAAAGAGCCAGACCACTTGGAATCTTTAGTGTTGTGGTTCTGCATGGTCCTACTGTTTCTTCTGGATTCCCATTAGGGTTAAGAAGCACAGATTCTGAAGCCAGATTTGAGTTCACATTTCTGTTCCATCACTTCTTGGCAGTTAACAGTGAGAGAGTCTCATAATGTCTGAACCTTAGCTTCCTCTGTACTTTACAGATCAGGAAGCTGAAGTTCAGAGGCATTATACTTACCTGCCAGTTTCACTAGGTTATTGTGAAGATCTAATTAATATTAATGTGTGTAAAATGTTTAGCATGGTGCCTGGCACATAGTAGGCACTGTAACAGTTTGGGCTTGCTCCCAGAGCTGTATTTTCTAACCAAAAGATGAAAAACTTCGTGGTGAGGGCTGAAAAAATTACCCTCTCTTCTTGGTCCCTTGTAACAGTTGGTACTTTTGTCCCAGTGACACAGATATGAGAGGATTGCTCAGGAGGCAGCCAGCATGGGGCTCCTGCTGCTGTCCACAACCCCAGCGGCTTGATAGCAAGCCATCTCACTCAGTCTCTGCATGGTTGCCACTAAGCCACTGGGCCTTGGATTGTGCAGTCTGAGTGGCTTGTGCTTGGCATTGCCTCTGTCATCTGCTCAGGCAACACTGATACCCATTCTGGGTCTTGTTGCCTTGTCCTCTCAGGAGTAATTGACAGGAATAGCTGTTGACATTCAACACAGTTCCATCGGAGCGTCCTCTGCTTTGGCTGCACTAGCAGATGTCCAGATGCCTTTTTTTTCATGGGATGTTGGAAAAGAGGTTTGGTCTAAACAGGGAATAACTGCCACTTCTGCAGTCTTTTCTTCCCTCTCCTCCCAATAGCTTACTTGATTGCGTTTACTTGCTACAAATAGGGATACCAGCAACACATCTGCAAAGTTAAAAGTTAAGCCTGGATGATGGCAGATCAGTGTTGGCCAGCATCCAAATTGTCATCACTTTGAGTCGGTTGCCATGTGTTCAGGTAGAATTGAGAGTTCCAGAAGTTGTGTTCTTGAAAAAGAAAAGAGAATAACATTCCTAGACAGGAAACAGTATTCAGAATAAATAGTTGTTCTGGAACTTTTTTTTTTTTTCTTTAAACCTCCAACATGCAGAGCCCTATATTAGGCATTTGAAAGTTGCCAGAGAAGTACAGGCCAGATGCAGAGACCAAGACTCACTCGCCATTGTACCTTTAGCACCTAGGTCTGCCTGGCACAGAGTAAGTACTCGGTGGTGCTGGTTGAATGAATGACTTCCTGCTACTTGGAGAGTGGTTCTCAACCCAGGCTTCTCGTAACTAGAGCTGTTTGTGAGTCTTAAAATAGAAGACTCTGATTCTTTGTCTGGGATGCGTTTCAAATACTTGAATTTAAGATTGCCTGAGTTTTTTGTTTGTTTGTTTTGTTTTTTTTAAAAAAAGATGACCGGTAAGGGGGCCTTAACCCTTGACTTGGTGTTGTCAGCACGATGCTCTCCCAAGTGAGCTAACCAGCCATTCCTATATAGGGATCCAAACTCTTGGCCTTGGTGTTATCAGCACGGCACTCTCCCAAGTGAGTCACAGGCCAGCCCCTAAGATTGCCTGAGTTTTCAATCTACCTTACCTTTTAGGGAAGAACCCCTTGTACTGATAATATAATTTTCTGAATAAGTTTACTTTTTTAGTCAACAAATACTTATGAGAATTAAATGAAAGTAATTTGCAAACTGTAGAGCCCCCTCTCCAGGCATGAAGTGTGGTCCCAGAGCACCCAGGTTTTATGTCTAGAAGTTGATCCCCACGTCTCTACTTCTGCTCTGAAATAGCCTGTGTAATGTGGGAGGAAAGGAGTGTTGACCTTAGAGATGAGGCTCAAAGCCAGCTGTACCCTTTCCTTGTGGAACATGGAGGGAACAAGAATGCCTGCCCACCCAGCATGCAGGTGACATCATAGACAAAGTGTAGTGGCGGTAGAAGGTGCTTGTATTTTGATCAGTCTTATCCTGCTCCTGTCATATCATTTTGTTAGGGCTAAAAGTTCTAGAAGCCTTGTGGGGGGTCTCCTTAGACAGTAGCTCTGCCTTGCAGCCACCATCTGAACCTTCCCTCTGGTTCACAACCACAATTAAACATCCGTTTCTGGAGGTTGACTTAGTTTTTGTACTAAGGGAGGTTTTGTTTGTAATGACCTGCCTGTCTGATGAGTCTGAGTATTTGGCTGGCCTGTCTGACTGAAGCAGCCTTTGAATTGATGCCTAGAATGCATACCTCCTGCTCCTTACCTGTCTTCTGAGTTGTAATAGGGCCTTTTCCCTCTGCTAGAAATTTCCGCACCATACCCCCTTACTTCCCACCCCCACCACCTAACATCACTCAATTGTTACTTCCTCAGGAAAGCCTTATCTGATACCACCCTACAAATGGTGTCAGACCCCCTATTATACTATCATAGCATTTATCACAGTAAGTTTAGTTGTATAAACGACAAGTGTAATGCCTTTCACTCGGCTCACATTTTGATTAATGTACTGCTTCCTATAAAATAAATTTTTTAAAAACATTAATGATCAACATCTATAAGCATTCCTTATTAAAAGACTGGCTTTATAACCTACCTTCTTTTTTTCTTTCCCAGTGCTCTTGAAATTCCGCACAGATAAAGGAAGAGATCCTAGTTCTGATACCTATGGGGAAGATTCTGAGTTGTTGCTCCAGATAAGAAATGATGTGCTTGACTCACTGGGTGTTAGTCCCGACCTGCTTCCCGAGGATTTTGTCAGGTCAGTCTCAGTATTTATCTCACTTTAGCCTGGACAGATAAGTGTCTGTTTTCAGGATTTGCCTTAATTTGGAAAGATCTTTTTTTTTTTGGAAAGATCTTTTTTTTTTTGGAAAGATCTTTTTTTTTTTGGAAAGATCTTTTTTTTTTTGGAAAGATCTTTTTTTTTTTGGAAAGATCTTTTTTTTTTTGGAAAGATCTTTTTTTTTTTGGAAAGATCTTTTTTTTTTTGGAAAGATCTTTTATGGAGACCCAAATCCCTGAGGAGAGACCCCTTTGCCACATTCTGCCAACTTCGGTAGACCTCTTTCTCACCACTGGCATAACAGTATGTAAAAAATAAAGAGAGGTGCAGTTCTGTTTTTTACAATGCATATTTTATATTCACATGTTGAAAATTCAAAGTGGCTGGCGGGTCAGCTCAGTTAGTTAAAGGGTGGTGTTACAACACCAAGGTCAAGAATTCCAATCCTCATACTGGCCTGCCACCCAAAAAAGAAGAAGAAGAAAAGAAAATTCAAGGCAATATGAGATCTATAAACACTGTTCGGTGCTTTTCTGTTTTCACTTTACATTATCTTACTATCTTTTGAGGATGTGTCCAGATCAGTATGTACTTTACTTCCTCTTTTCTACAGCTCTGTAGTATTCCAGCATGTGGAGTGATATAGTTTATCGAACCAGTCACTTTCTCATTCAAGTTGTGTTCAGGCCCTTGTTAATGCATAATGCAGCAGTGTATGGCCTTGTGTCGTATGTGTGCAAGTATAACTGTAGGATAAATGAGTAGAGCGGGAGTTGCTGCATCAAGAAGATGTGATTTATCATTTGGTAGATATTACCACTTTGCTCTTCATTGGCAGTTTATCAGTTTATGCCCCCAGCAGCGTAGGCACCCATGTTCCCAGCGCCCTGTCCCTTGGGCACTGGGATGCTTTAACCTTACGTGACCAGTCTTTTGCTCTCCTACACAGTTAGGCTTAGGATTTGATTTGAGAAGACCAAATGGTGACTAGGTCATAAACTCCTTCCAGCCAGTTCTGAGATCATCTGTTCACTTTAATTCTCTTTCTGTGTCTTTAGGGACTTCTAAACTCTGCTTTGCTGTGCTTCCAGGTTATAGCCACAATAATGATATTTCCAATCTTTTGAGCAGCTATTATGTACCAGGCACCAGGGTAGTTGCTTTATATACATGATCTCACTTAATTCTTTTTTTTTATTTTGGTCTTTTTTTTTTTTTTCCGTGTCCGGCAACGGATCGCAACCCTCAGTGTCGCCCCCGTACTGGACCGGGACCGGCAACGGGATCGCAACCCTTGGTGTCGCTCCCGCGCCTCGCTCAGCCCCTAAAATGAGTTGTTTTAAGAATTAAGTGAGATAAATAGGCAGCAGTTTACAAGGTACGTTTGTAACATTGGCACTGTGAGGTCAGGGTCTGATGACACTTCAGGCATAGATGGGGGCCCCATCCTACGCCAGCTCAGCCAGGCAGTCATCTCTTGGTGGAGGAAGGACCAGTGTGTGAGAAGCAAAGTGTTGCCTGCTCTGTGTGCTTCACAGCAGGATGAGGGACTGGGTAATGCAGTTCCAACAGACACAGCCAGGCAGTCAGCAGCAAGCTGTGGCTGCTAAACATGCCCTGTGCTGGGTGCTGGGTCGTGAGCATGTAGCCGAGTGACTAATTTGGGCATTTAGAGTGATGAACGGTCTGGCTGTGCATCATCGGCCAGCAGAGTTGAAGGCCCTGCTTCCCAAAAGGGCAAAGCCACAGCCTAATGAGCTGCTGGCTGGTTTTCTCTCCAAAGTGTTTTCCTTTCCTGCCTGTCCTCTTTAGGGAAACTGCTTTCCCATGTTTGGGTCTCATGTGCTTAGGCGCTTCAACTCTATTGCCTTTTAAATAAGAGGTGTTTGTGGCCTCTTGAAGTCTGTCTGTGGACAGGCGGCGAGATGACCTGAGATGGGATACGGATGCTGGCAAGGAAATGAGCTGCTGCTGTCTTGCAGCTGAGCTACACTCACAAATTGCCCACTGCCACTGCTGAGTAGGGAAAGCTGTGCATGAGTCTCTGTTTCCTTCATCTGTTGGTGATCTGCTTGCACTGTTCTTTATGTTATTTATTCTCTTTTCAGAGAGCTTTATTGCTTTTCTGATTGTGAAAGTAACAGATACCCATTGCCAGAAATAAAATGGATCGCTTGTAATCCCAGCCAATGCTGACATTACTGTGTCTAACCTTACAAACTTTTTTTTTTTTGGTGGTTGGCAGGTAGGAGGATCTCACAAACTTCTCTGCGTATATTTATTCATATTTTTTTCTCTTTTTAAATATCAAAATGGGATCATGCTAATCTATACTCTTTGATAGTCTTTTTTAAAGCATATCATGGACCTGTTTATATCCATAAGTACAAATTCATATCACTTGTATTTCATAATGTTTTTTGTCCGTATATATGGTTATTTATTTAACCAATGACCTTATTGGTGGGTACTTAAGTTGTTTATAGTTTTTCACTATTATAAACACTTTAAAAATATTTTGTATATATATTTTTTGTTTTTCTTTCTTTTAGGTGAGTATATTTAAATCAAATAGTAATTTTTGCTGATAACAACAAAGTCCAGAGTTCCATTCCTGTACTGTCCAGCGGCCTCTGAGTGGCTCCTTTTTTTCAGTTGTTGTGGCTCCTTGCTGCTATGTGGGTCCGTGGGAGCCCTATTAGTGGTCTTGCTGGCCTGGGGCCACCAAGGCCCTCTTCTCTCCTGCCACCTCCAAGCAACTCCGTCCAAAAGGGCACAGCTGTGGCTTTTGCTGGCTACTGCTCTGTGCGCTTGGCAGCTTCAGCCTTAAAGCAGCCTTGGCATGAAATGGTCGGAGTGGTGTTTTCTTTCTGTCATCGTGGATTCTCCCGCCTTCATGCACTCCGTAGGTCTCTCTTCCTCTTCCCCTGAGCTCTAGCACCCCCAGCTTGGCTGTTGTTGCTTTTTTGCGTTGTAAATTGGTTGATTTGTGGGAGAGAGTGACACTGGTGACTGTGTATTCTGCCTTTTTTTTTTTTTGTCCTTTTTGAGACCGGCCGCACCACGCTCAGCCAGTGAGCGCACTGGCCAGTCCTATATAGGATCCGAACCCGCGGCGGGAGCACTCTCCTGAGTGCGCCACGGGCTTGGCCCTATTCTGCCATCTTGACCAGAAGCCTGCATATATGGGGTTTTTTTTGTTTTTGTTTTTTAAGATGACCGTTAGGGGATCTTAACCCTTGACTTGGTGTTGTCAGCACCACACTCTCCCATGTGAGCAACCAGCCATCCCTATATAGGGATCCGAACCCGTGGCCTTGGTGTTATCAGCACCACACTCTCCCAAGTGAGCCACGGGCCGGCCCAATACATATGTATTTTTATAAACACTTTTGAAGAATATTTATAATTGGTATAACATAACTTTTACTGGGTTTAAAAATTTTTTATTGTGGCAAAATATACATAAAATTTACCATTTCAACTAGTTTTTGTTTTGTTTTATTTTTTTCCATTTCAACCATTTTTAAGTGTACAATTCATTGACATTTAGTGCATTCACATTGTTGTGCTATCATCACCACTGTTTATCTCCAGAATATTTTCATCATCCCAGACTGTAACTTTGTACCCATTAAACACTAACTTCCCATTTTCCTCTCCTCCTAGCCCCTCAAGTATACTTTCTTTCTGGTATACTAGTCTACTGGTAACCTGGTAACCTCTAGTACAGTTTCTGTCTCTATGAATTTGACTATTCTAGGTACCTTATATAAGTGGAATCATATAGTCTTTGTCCTTTGTGAACTTTCTGGGTTTTATTTATTTATTTATTTATTTATTTATTTATTTATTTATTTATTTATTTTTGTGGCTGGCTGGTATGGGTAACTGAACCCTTGAACTTGGTGTTAAAAGGCCACACTCTAACCAACTGAACTAACTGGCCAGCCCCTGGTTTTTAAATTACATTAGTAAGATATGTGATTGTTATGGAAAAATCAGATGGTACAGAATAAACTCAAAGATAAAAATGGAAGTCACTCATAATTCCCTTACCCAGAGAAACCACTGATCATTTGGTGTTATATCTATCACAGCATATATAAAATCAACAAAATCCTTTGTATATTAAAATAAACTCATAATATTCATTGTTAGCAAGCATTGTTGAAAAAAGGTGCAACCTCTTTAGGAAGCAGTTTGGAGATATTTATGAGTCTTTAAAATGTTCCCTCTTTGGGCCGGCCTGTGGCTTACTCGGGAGAGTGCGGTGCTGATAACACCAAGGCCACGGGTTCGGATCCCATATAGGGATGGCCAGTTAGATCACTTGGGAGAGCGTGGTGCTGACAACACCAGCTCAAGGGTTAAGATCCCCTTACCGGCCATCTTTTAAATAAATAAATAAATAAAAATAAATAAATAAAATAAAATAAAATGTTCCCTCTTTGGCCAAGTAATTCTGCTCCTTGGTAATGAGAATATACCCTGAAGAAATAATGTCAAATAAGGTGAGCAAACACTATGTACAGAAGATACTCATTATTATATTATTTATAAGAGAAATTGAAAACGCATTAAAGAGCTAGTGATACAGGACAAGGCAATATTATGCAGGGATTAAAAATTATGTTTATTATGTAAAAGTCAAGCATATAGAAAAGTTGAAAGTACAGTATTCAGCTGTATTTGATTAACATTTTGTTTTTATTTTGTGGGGGTTGGGGCATTATGATGACATCATACTTCATATAGTTGAGGGGCTGGCTGGTTAGCTCAGTTGGTTAGAGCACAGCCTTAGGAAACACCAGGGTCATGGGTTCGGATCCCCATACTGGCCAGCTGCCAAAAAAAAAAAGGAAGAAAGAATATAGTTGAGTTTTAAACAAGTGGGCTTAAGGGTTCTGCCCGCCCACTTATAAGCTGGCTCGTTAGCTCACTCGGTAGACTGTGGTACTAATAACACTCAAGGGTTCAGATCCTGATACCAGCCAGTTGCCAAAGGAAAAAAAAAAGTGAAAAACTGGGTATAACTTTTGACTTCACAAAATCTTAACTACTAATAACCTACTGTTGACCAGAAGCCTTACCAATAACAAATAGTTAATTAACATATATTGTGTATGTTATATATATTATATACTGTATTTTTACAATAAAGTAGGCTAGATAAAAGAAAATGTTGTTAAGAAAATCATAGGAGGGCCGGCCCGGTGGCGCACTGGAGAGTGCGCCACTTGGGAGCGTGGCGGCACCCCCGCCGAGGGTTCGGATCCCATGTGGTGACTGGTTCCCACTCACTGGCTGAGCATGGCGCGGGCGCAACACTGAGGGTTGCGATCCTGTTGCCAGTCCCCGGTACGGGCACGACACTGAGGGTTGCGATCCCGTTAACGGCCAGTAAAAAAGACAAAAAGGAAAAAAAAATCATAGGAAAGAGAAAATACATTTTCAGTACTGTACTGTATATTTATTGAAAACAAATCTGCTTATAAGTGTACTCACAGTTCAAATCCATGTTGTTCAAGGATCAACTGTACATCAAAGTTCATGTGTTGCTTTTGGTTCTTGTATCTCTTTTAATCCAGAGTAGGGTTTGGCAAACTGTAGCTTGCCATCTGTTTTTGTAAATAAAGTTTTATTGACACACTCATTTACATATTATCTGTGACGTCTTTTGTGCTATAGATGAGTTAAATAGTTGCAATAGAGACCATATGGCCTATAAAGGCAAAAATATTTACTTGGTTCTTTACAGAGAAAATTTTCCAACTCCTGATCTAGAACAGTTTGCCGGGTTTTTGAAGACTCCAGGCTAGTTATCTTGTAAAATATTGGTAATGTTTGTTTTGTCTTATTTAGTTTTTATTACTTAGACTTATTTAAAGTAAAATTTATTCTTGTTTCCTCATGGTGCATTTTTTTAAAATTTACATATGGTAAAATTTATTCCTTTTTGTTATACAATTCTATGAGGTGAGGGGATTCTGGGTTTTTTTGTTATTTTGTTTTTTCAGTTCTGTGAATTATTATAAAAGTATAGAATTGTGTAATCACCACCACAATCAAGATACAGAGCAGTTTCATCACCCCAAAAAATTCCCTTGTGGTAGGGCTGGCCCGTGGCTCACTCAGGAGAGTGCGGTGCTGATAACACCAAGGCCACGGGTTCGGATCCTATATAGGGATGGCTGGTTCGCTCACTGGCTGAGCGTGGTGCTGAGAACACCAAGCCAAGGGTTAAGATCCCCTTACCGGTCATCTTTTAAAAAAAAAACAATTCCCTTGTGGTGCCTTGTAGTCAGCTCCTTTCCAACCTTCAACCACTGATCTATCCCTGTAGTTGCCTTTTCCATGATATGACATAGATGGAATCATATAGCATGTAGTCTTATGAACCTAGCTTATCTTAGCTCAATGCATTTGAGATTCATTCTCAAATGATTGTGGTATAAATCAATAACTCATCTCGTTTTACTGCTGAATAGTATTCTGTTGTATGGATATACTAGTTTGTCTGTTCACCAGATAAAGAACATTATGGTTGTTTTTTGACAATTATGACTAAAGCCACTATAAACATTCATGTGTTTTTGTATGAACATATGTTTTCATATTCTCTAGGGTGTATAATTGCTGAGTCATATGGTCTATGTTTAACATTTTGAGGAAGTGCCAAACTGTTTTTCACAGTGGCCACACTACTTTACAGTCTTACCAGCAATATATGAGGGTTCCAGTTTCTCCACATCCTTGCCAACAAGTTTTACTGTCTGCGTATTTTAGCCTTAGGAGGTATTAAGTTGTATCTCACTGTGGTTTTCTTTGCATTTATGATGTAGAACATCTTTTCATGTGTTTTTTGTTTGTTTGTTTGTTTTGGCAATTTGTATATCTTCTTTGGAGAAATGTTTATTCTGATTATTTGCCCCTTTTTTGGCAGCAGGCTCTATTTGCACATTTTTAAATTGAGTTATCTTTTCATTGTTAAATTGTAAGAGTTTTCTATATATTCTGGATACAAGTCCCTTATCAGATATATGATTTGCAAATATCTCCCATTCTCTAGGTTGTCTTTTCACTTTCTTGATGGTGGTATCCTTAAAAATACAAGCTTTATATTTTTATGAAATAGTTTTTCTTTTTTTCACGTGTGCCTTTGGTATGATAGATAAGAAATCATTGCCTAATTTACCAAAGTCACAAAGGTTTATTTTTCTATGTTTTCTTCTAAAAGTTTCAGGCCTTAGCTCTTACTTAGATCTGTGATCCATTTTGAGTTGATTTTTGTACATGGTATGAGGTAGGGGTCCAACTTCATTCTTTTGTGTGAGGCGATTCCAGCACCATTTGTTGAAAAGACTTTTCTTTTCCCATTAAATGATCTTGGCATCCTTAATAAGTCAGTTGACGATATATGTAAGATTTTATTTCTGGTCTCAGTTTTCTTCAGTTGATCTGTGTGTTTGTTTTTATGCCAATACATGCTGTCTTGATTCCTATAGCTTTTGTTGTAAGATTTGAAGTGTGAGTTCTCCAACTTCTGTTCTTTTCAAGATTGTTTTGAGTATTCTCAGTCTTTTACACTCCCGTGTGAATTCTAGCATAGATTTTTCCATTTCTACAAAAAAGTTAGCTGGAATTTTGATAGGGATTATGTTGAATATGTAGATAAATTTGTGAAGTGTTGCCATCTTAATAATATTGTTTTCCAGTCTGTGCACATGGGATATTTTTCCATTTGTTTAGGTCTTCTTTAATTTCTTCTAACAGTGTTTTATGGTCTTCAGAATATAAGTTTTGCACTTCCTTTGTAAATTTATTCCTAAGTATTTTATTCTTTTGGATGCTATCGTAAGTGGAATTGTTTTCTTAATTTCATTTTCAGAATGTTCATTGCTAGTGTATAGAAATACAATTGATTTTTGTATATTGATCTTGAATCCTGCAACTTTGCTGAACTCATTCAGTAGTTCAAAAAGTTTTCCTGTGGATTCCTTAGGCCTGTTTTCTATACACTAGATTATGTCATCTTTGAATATGCATTACTTCTTCCTTTCTGATCTGGAAGTCTTTTTTTTTCTTTTTCTTTCCTTAATTGCCCTGGCTCTAACCTCCAGTTCAATGTTGAATATAAGTAGCAAGAGCAGACATTCCTGTCTAGTTCCTGATCTTAGGGAGAAAGCTTTCAGTCTGTCATCATTAACTATGGTGTTGGGTGTAGGTTTTTAATAGATTGATCCCCTTTGTCAGGTTGAGGAAGTTTTCTTCAACAATCTATTCTTAGTTTGTTGAGTGTTTTTTCTCTTTTTAATCATGAAAGGGTGCTGGATTTTGTCACATGTTTTCTGTGTCTGTTGAGAAGATCATGTGGTTTTTGTCCTTTATTCAATTAATATGAAATACTACATTGATTGATGTTTTTCATGTGTTAAACCAACCTTGCATTCCTGCCATTAATCTCACTTAGTCATGGTATATAATCCTTTATATACGTTGCTGGTTCGGTTTGCTAGTATTTTGCTGAGGTGATATACCTTTTTAAAGAGAAAAAAAGTGGGGGGAAAAAAGAAAAAATTGTATAGTATGATCACACAGAATATAGATATATTTTTTAAAAACATAAAAGGAAAAATACTCCCACATTTCATTATCTTTGAGTAGTTGAATTATGGATGATGAGTTTTGCTTTGCTGTATTTCTCTGTATGTTTTAGAGCTCTGTAGTGGACCTTGATAAGCAGGAAGAAAAGATACTTCTGTGGTTGGATAGAATGGGAATGTGCTTGTCCTGGCCAGGGTGTGAGGACATGGGTACCCTCAAACAGTTGGTGGGAGTAGGGATGGATACAGCCTTTTCGGTGGGCAGTTTTGGCAATACATATCAAGACCTAGCTAGCCATCATATATTTCAAAATTCACCTTAAGCAATTACTTGGGCACCTGTGGCAGGATGTGTGGCTGTAGTGTTGAACAGCTTAAGTATTCATCATTAGGTTACAGAACAGAAAAAATAAGTTGATACTACTTGTATTTAAAATTATGTTTAGATATGTGTACTTTTAAAAAATGTCTAGAAAGGTGTGCACCACACTAAGATTGGAGGTGGTCTCCTGGTGATAGGTTTACTTAGGGAGGCATTCCCTTTGGCGTGTCCGTGTTCCAGTTTGCTTAGTTAACAAACACCTTTGTGTTCAAGGGTAGGAATTGGCAGAGCCCACTTCCTCTGGGAAGGTGGTAGAAGAAAGTGTTTTGCTCTCCAGGATGGGTGATTTGGAGGGACAGGTGACAGCATCAGCTAAAATTTGCCCTCTGAATGCCCCATCCGGACCCAGAAGAGCTGGTTTTTGTGGGGGTTGTGAAAACTTTTTCTTCCTCGTGCTTTAATTTCAGGCCCCAGATTTCCCATGCATCTTACATGTTAACACAGGCCTGCTCCCTGACATTTATCTAGGAATAACATGTAACCCACCACCCATTATCAGTAAGAAGAAAATTGCAAGAAGAGAATTGCAAGAATGTGACCGGGGCACTGAAACATCTGATACTTGTAGGACCTTATTTTTAGGAAGCACAGATATAGTCTTTCTTTCCTTTAATGAAATGGAATAAAAAAAGTGTTGTGAAAAAATTCCTGCTTGCCAAAGTTCAAAGGTCTTTCCCAACCACTTATGAACCCCGATCAGATTTAATTTTCATGCCTGAATGCCAGCATTAGCATTGCAGTCTGAATAGACAGGTAGGAAGTGTTTTTATTTGAGAGAGCCCACTACGGAACTTTTCCAAATGTCATATCAGCACTCCTACTTCCTAGTGCTCCATTTCACTTGTCTTCTCTTTTAGGTACTGCTTCTCTGAGATGGCCCCAGTGTGTGCAGTGGTTGGAGGGATCTTGGCACAGGAAATTGTGAAGGTAAAAAGTTGCTGTGGAGTAGAAGTTAGTTGATGTTGTATAGGTGCCGACAGAGATAACCAAGGACTGTCTTAGAGAGCTTTCTCTGATCCCACTCATCCTTGTTTCATGCCCTACCCTTTCCCACTCCATTCCCATGCTCTCCAGCCCATCCAAATGACCTTTGAGTGCCTGCTCTGTGCTAAGCCCAGAGCTGGACTTAGTGCCTTTAAGGTGCTATCTACTGTCCCCTAACTATACCTATCATGTTTGTCAGGTATTCTGCTTCTCACACTCTATGAAATGGGTATTATTGTGATTCCCATTTGAGAGGAAGACAGTGAGGTCCAGAAAAGGGACTCTAAGAACTGTGCTTTTAACCTATTTTATACAGTTTTTTTTCCATACATCACCATGGCGTCAAAGCTCCTCTCTTTAACCCACACACCATAGGTATTTGTAGAGAAGGAGGAAAATCAATGTGTGTGGAGAAAAAAAGAAAAAAAATGTTCAGAACACGTGCACTATGCCAGGAGTCCCACAGGCTCTTTGCAGGGTGACTCGTGACCACATTAAGTAGGTGTTTTTTGTCTCTCTCTCAGGGAAGTATCTTATGCTGGATCACATAACCAATACCTAGCACTGCCTTTAGAGTCTCTTCTGCAACATTTGGGTTGCTGAAGCTATAGGACACCCCAAATATATTTTACTTTCTTTGGAGACTTTGATATTTGCCCAAAGATGTTAAATTTGCCTTTTGTAGATTCTCACTTGCTTTAGTGAAATTGTAATGATTTGTTCTTTTCTTTTGTGGGATGGACTCATGCCTGGTCAGATGGTTTCCCAAGTCCATGTACATGTCAAGTTTGAGTTTAGGAGGACAATGTGGAAACCCAGCCTTACCACTTTGTCTTGGGATCTGTAAATTTGCTCTGGAGACATTGACTCAATTTGATAGTCACACCATTTTCTTTTTTCTTTCCTTTTTTTGTCTTTTTTCGTGACCGGCAACGGGATCGCAACCCTCAGTGTCGCGCCCGCACTGCGCCCAACCAGTGAGCGGACCGGTCTCTACATGGGATCCGAACCCTCGGCGGGAGCGCTGCCACACTCCCAAGCGCCACACTCTACGGAGTGCGCCACCGGGCCGGCCCACACCATTTTCTTAAGGCTACTTTTTTCTCTCTTCTTTCCTGGTCATTCTCTCTGGACTAAATTATTCCTCTACCCTAATCTAATCTGCTTCTACATTATAGGTGCTATATTAATCTGTTCCTGTTACTTATAACAAAATATATGGAACAGGGTAATTTATAAAGAAAATGAAATGTATTGCTTACAGTTTCAGAGGCTAGCTAGTCCAGAGTCCAGGGAACACATCTGGTGAGGGTCTTGGTGGTGACTTCAGTGACAGCGGGGTATCACATTGTGAAAATGGCAGAGCAGAGAAAGCGAGAGAGAGATAGAGACAGACTCTCCTCTCTCCTTTTAAAGCCCTCAGAACCACGCCCCTGACCACCTTTTTTTTTTTTTTGTCTTTTTCGTGACCGGTAAGGGGATCGCAACCCTTGGTGTGGTGTCGCCCACACCGCGCTCAGCCAGTGAGCACACCGGCCATCCCTATATAGGATCCGAACCCGCAGCGGGAGCGTCACTGTGCTCCCAGCGCTGCACTCTCCCGAGTGAGCCATGGGCTCGGCCCCTTGACCACCATTTTTAATCCATTCACTACTGCACGGTCCTACAATCCAATCACCTCTTCAAGGCTCCACCTTTCAATTACCATAATAGGATTTCTCACCCTCTTAACAGTCACAGTGGGGGACAAATTTCTAATATATAAAACTTGGGGGACACAATTCAAGCTTCAGTGAGTTTGGGGGGACATAATTCAAGCTTCAGTTTGTTTTGGGGGGATATTATTCAATCCACTACAGGTGCCAAGGAGGGGAAAGAAGAGAAGTATGTAATGGCCATACCTGTTCCCTTGTTCACACCTTCTGCTTAGCCCAGAGTGATGTGAAAATTTCGGTTTATATGCCCAGTTGGAGAAATTGGTAGTGGCCGCCCAGAGGACTGTATTGAGGATTCTTTTTTTTTTTTTTAAAAGATGACCGGTAAGGGGATCTCAACCCTTGGCTTGGTGTTGTCAGCACCACGCTCACCCAGTGAGCAAACCGGCCATCCCTATATAGGATCCGAACCCGTGGCCTTGGTGTTATCAGCACCGCACTCTACCGAGTGAGCCACGGGCCGGCCTTGTATTGAGGATTCTGAGGCTGCCTTTAGACAGACTCTGCAGGAAAGAATGCAATGACGGAAAAGCCATAAGGTGGGGAATGGGAACTTACATGTCTTTGTAGCCTATAATGATGACACTACCACCACTAGTAATAATACATTTACTGAAAGCCCACTATGTGCCGCACAAAGACTGTATATTCTTTATGTGGATAAATTCACTTTATCTCACAAAAACCCTACGAGGTAGGAACTGTTTTGTCAGCACCACGCTCAGCCAGTGAGTGAACCGGCCATCCCTATGTGGGATCCGAACCCGGGGCCTTGGTGTTATCAGCACCGCACTCTCCCGAGTGAGCCACGGGCTGGCCCAGGAACTGTTTTGATCCCTAATATATATAAGAGGAACTGAAGTGCAGAGAAGTGAAATTGCTTGCCCAAGCTAGTAAGTGGTAGAACCTGGATTTAAGACCAGGCAGTCTGGTTTCTGAGCCTGTGCTCTTCACCACTTGGCAGTTGTGTCTCAGGTATTGTCCCTGAATGGCACCCATGTCCAGAGACTATGCATGGACCCCAGTGCTGCTGTCCTTGTACCCTCAGCCTCACTTCTGTATATCCCCTTGAGAAGCTACTCCCTGAGTTTTTCATGTGGGATGGAGATTGGAGGTCGAGGCAAGTGGCCTTGACACCACTGTTTGTGGTGGCTTCTCTCCATCCCAATCCTGTTGCAGCCCCCTTCTTTCTGCCTGCTGGGGACAGCTGTTGCCCAGCATCTTGTTTCTGTTTATCCCAGATAGCCAGAGGACTCTGCATTCTTGGTTGCTGGGTGTGTTTGGCATCTTCTCCTACCCCATCTTGCTTGGGAAGCACTTTACCTTTTGCCCCATGTTTACCCCATGCTCTGCTCTCTTATGCCTGCCACTCCCCCTTACTTATATCACAGTTCCAGCCTTCAGCCAGCTGGCAGGAGGGTCCTACAATCTGAGGACCTCAGTCTCTCCCTTCTCTCATGAGGCACTATTTGACTACCTATAAAAAATAAATATCGTGAGATGGAGGCCGTAATTCTGTTCCCTTAGAATTATCTTTTGGTTTTTTTTCCTTTTTTACGTTCTTCCAGACACCATATTTTATATGTCCATTGTCATGTCATGCTTACTTAAGTTTAAATCCTCCTTCCTTTCTCCCCATCCCTACTGTCTATGGCAGGTCTCTCTGCCTGCAGTAGTAGAGATGACAGTGAAAGCAGCAGCCACAGCAGGCTCGATGTTAAAACATGTCCCATCTCATGTAACCTGGGTTTGAGGGTCTGGGAGTTCCATCTGTGGGGTGTTGGGCCCTTCCACCTGGCTGAGTGTGTGGCATCTGCACATATTGGTAAAGGACCCCTGGCCCCCATTAGTAATAACAGCTCTTACTTATTGAGAATTTACTGCGTGCCATTATAAGCCTGATTGAGTTTTGTTCTCACCAAAAACTCTAGCAGGCAGGGGCTATTTATTTGCCCATTTTATATGCAGACTCAGAGAAGCAAACCTCTATCTAATCCAAGCTCCGTGTGGGCAAGGACTTTCTCGGAATCCTTAATATCTAGAATAATACCTCGCACAGAGTAGATGCTCAATAAATTTTCCTTGGCTGAGTGGCTGAATAACCACTTGAAGTAGATAAAATCTTCCCCATTTTACAGACACGGAAATGGAATAGGATTGGCTTTTAATTCTAAGAGGGGCAGTTCAGAAT
This sequence comes from Galeopterus variegatus, assembly GCF_000696425.1. Lineage (NCBI taxonomy): Eukaryota > Metazoa > Chordata > Mammalia > Dermoptera > Cynocephalidae > Galeopterus > Galeopterus variegatus. The sequence continues at coordinate 179,684 of NW_007729145.1, forward strand.
GTTTAAAACCTGTTTCTAACCTCCTCAAGGAGGTCACCTTCCTTGTAAATGATGAGCATGGTGCTTCCAGGAACCACTAAACTCTGACCTGGCAGCTTTACTTAGGTGATATCCTCTTTATCAAGGAGGTCACCTTCCTTGTAAATGATGAGCATGGTGCTTCCAGGAACCACTAAACTCTGCCCTGGCAGCTTTACTTAGGTGATATCCTCTTTAGTTATTTTTATAATTAATTAATTTTTTAAAAGATGACCCAGTAAGGGGATCTTAACCCTTGACTTGGTGTTGTCAGCACCACGCTCTCCCAAGTGAGCCACAGGCGGCCCTATGTCCTCTTTAAATGGTAGTTTGTAGTGAAGTTCCAACTCTTTTTGGGTTAAGCACCCCTTTGAAAATTCACTGACACCTATGAACCCTTTCCTCAGATAAATATAGGTACACACATGAGAGCATGTAAGGTTTGACCCCATCTTTAAAAGTGCTCTATCCTGGTAACCCCACAAGATAATCACCATTTCTATAGCTGAATGGCATTGCCTAGGCCCTCTGGATCCCAGCCCTGGCCCACCTATGGAAGGCCAGCAGCACTGTGTCCTCATGGAAGAGCTGCCTTCTGCATCAGTGTGTCCCCCTATTAAATTTGTCCCCTCAGGTGATGAAGGCTGCAACCTAAAAAGTGTTGAAATGAATGCTTCCTTTCTCAGTTGAATAGTCATAAATAATTATTGCTGCCGTTTGCCCAGTGGTGCTACTCTGTGCTAGCCATTGTTTTAGATATTTGAGGTATATCATCTCTCTTAATCTCCAGGATAATACATTTGTTATTCTCATGTTACCTGGGTAAAGTAAGTTCAAAGAGGTTAAATGATCTGCCCAAGGACATGCTGCTGGTGAGGACCAGAGGATGACAATCAAAATTGTCTCCAGACATTGCCAAATAGCCCTGGGGAGCCAAATGAGAACCACTGCTCTAGACTGCTTTTTTAAGATCTTTTTTTTTTTTTTTTCCTTTCCTCCATTTATCCCTTTTAAAGGACTTGAGCTGAACCCTCTTTTTATTTTTCTCCCCAGGCCCTGTCTCAAAGGGACCCTCCTCACAACAACTTCTTCTTCTTCGATGGCATGAAGGGGAATGGGATTGTGGAATGCCTTGGCCCCAAGTGAACCCAAGCCTTGGCAGCCCCAGAGATGCTGACCTGCAGCATACCCACATGTATTCCCTGTCCCCTGCCCCCCACAGAGGCATCTCCAGACAGGGAGAAGGGAAGTCATTGGCCCAATACAAAGCGTTTCCTGAGAGCAAAGTGTCAATTGGCCGCTGTCTCCATTCCAGCACTGCTCGGGACTGTTTGCCACCCCAGGCCTGCTAGCTCCCCTGAGTGGTGATCGCCTCGAAACACCGCTCTGACATCTCTCTGTCCTGGTGCCATCTCGGCGTCACCAGACCTCTGGGGTATTGTTGGAGATGCCTGCCAGGAAACAGCACAGCACACCTTGTTGCTTAGGAGCCTCTTGCCACCCTCTTGGACTTATTCTCTGCCTGATGTCATACAAAGAAAAACATGACTTCAGGTGGGGAATAAGCTCAGATCTAGTGAAACGTCATGGAACCACAGTTCCAAATACAGACAGGTGCCCTGAAGAAGAAAAACTATGACAAGTGGAATGTATTTCCTCCAGTTTGAGATCCTGAAAAACAACAGGTGGCATCTGTTGTGCTGTTCTTGGGTTTTAGTTTAGGATTAGTCGAGTTCCAGCCTGGATTTTGGAAGAGGGGAAATGTTACTAAGTCCTCTTGGATATTAGAGTGAGACCTTGCAAGTTGAATATTATTGGGAGAGCTAGTTTTAAAAAGGCAGGTTCCTGGGTCCTACTCCTGGAGCTTCTGGGCTGGGACAGAGGAGCCTGCCGTTTTAACAGGATCCCAGTCACTGAGGTGGCACAGACCACTCTGGAGGCTGTTGCATTTAAGGGCTGTGTCAGTCCTTCAATTCCTCCTGTATTGCAGCTGTTTGTGTTTTATATATTTTCTAGATTTTCCTTGGTTCTTTAAAAAGCAATGATAGAAATAAAGTTATTTGCTTTAGGATTGGCTTGTTTTTCTTTCACTTTAGAAACACCTTCTGACAGGGATGATCCTACCAATTGCCTTGTTAGACCTGAAGAAATATCACTTCATGCTTTGACATGACTTGAAGATTCCTCTCGGCACTCACCATATCTGCCACCATTCTTTTGGGTAATGCAGCAAGAGTTAGATTGCTCAGATTGTACAGCATGTAGAAGCTCTGGCTCCAGTTGTCTATTGAGTAATTCAGCTAAATAGTGGCTGTTTTCAGTGACAAGAATTAAAATAATAATGAAAAAGAAGTGAAACAGGTGATACTGATTCTACCATCTATTTAGATTCTCTGTGTGCCAGGCATTGATTATATAGAGTAAGAGTGGGTGATGGTCCCATTTTAAAATTAAGTGAGGCTTAAGTAACGTGCCCAAAGTCCCATGGTTGGTAAGGGTCAGAGCTTTCATTGGAACACCAGGTTTGTCTTGACTCAGCAGCCGGAGCATGATCCAGTTCACGTCACCTTTCTCATGTTTCTCTTTGATGTAAAATTGTGGAAGGTTCGGATAAATCAGTCCCTTTCCTGTTTCAGTCCTGCTGTAGTCAGCGGGAAAAAAACTGGTCTCTACTAGGAGAAGGAACTCGACTCCCCAATGCTCTGTCACCCCTGCTCCCACCCTAGGTGAGACTAGCCTGCATTTCTGGAAGGGGTTCCTTCCTGGGCACCATTAGTGCAGTTGGTGGTGGCGCCAGGATCAGCAGTTTTATTGACACATGAATCTCACAAGGGCTTGGGCTAATTATACCCTTGACTTTGCAATGTGCAACCTTGGTCACAAGAGGGAGCAGTTGTGTCTGGATGGATAAAAACAAAATTGTCAGAATCTTCTCTGTGCGTGTGCGTGTGCGTGTGCGTGTGTGTGTGTGTGTGTGTGTGTGTGTGTGTATCTCAGGGAATGAACCCTACAAACTTTTTTCCCTGTACCTCTAATGACAGAGATTGAATCACCCGGAGAGGACCCCTTGGGCATCGGGGGTGGGTAGTGCTTGAAGCTGCCAGCCCCAGGAAAGAAATGTCTTTATTCTGGTTTCTTCAAAGTTCATGTACTCCCATATTACATGTTTGTATTATCATAAAAATGGATTTCCCTGAGTCTCCAGGAAGGTGCACAATGATTACCCTGTGATTTCTAGTACCTCCAGGAAGCATGTTGCCCACCTGGGAAGGAGGATCTAATTTATGAAGGTAACCAATGCTTTTGGGATGCTGGAGTTACCAGTGAAAGAAAACATGACCTGCCTTTGAGGCTGCCACGTTTTTCCACTTCATACCACACTTCTCTTGTCTCTGCTGTGTATAGTAACCAAATTGTTAAGTGTTTAATTAGTGTTGAGAATGTCGAAGCCTTACACATTCTAGGAAAATAGGTGCTACTCAAGTAATACACACAAAGGTAAATAATTGCAAGACATGGGCTGGCTGGTTAGCTCGGTTGGTTAGAACGCAGCCTTGTACCACCAAGGTCATGGGTTCAGCTCCCCATACTAGCCAGCTGCCCCCCCCCCCGAAAAATTGCAAGACACTAGAAAGTTCTCAGTCTTATCACCCCTGTGTTTTTGTAGTTTCCCTTTGCAGTGTAGAGCTTTTTGGCAGTTTTTTGCATTTTGGGGTTAAATATCTGTTGAGGTATGTCCTATTAGCCTCTTTACAGGTACAGAAGTGGAGGCTTAGGTTGCAGTTGGCAAGTCAAAAGAATTTAATAATAATAGCTAATGTTGATTATGCTTATGCTACCTGCCTGGTACCTTTCAAAATACCTGTGCTTAGATTTTCTTTCTTTTGGCAGCTAGCCAGTACAGGGATCAAATCCTGGACCTTGGTATTATTAGCACCATGCCCTAACCAACTGAGCTAACCAGCTAGCCCTAAAATATTTGTATTTTGAGTTTTTTGGATCCTCACGGCAATCCCATGGGAGTAGGTATAGTTTTCATGCCTATATTGCAGATAAGGAAACAGCCTCACTGCACAAGTAAGGGATGGAACAGCGGTTGACTGGCACATGCAGTATATTTAGTAGATATTCATTTAGTGGCACTGCTTCTTTAGCTCAGTGAGAACAAGGAGACTCGGACCTTGCCTTCACAAGCTCTGAGACTCAATAGTTACTGGAAAACATCACCCAAGCGCAGGTGCTGAGGAAGGGCCTTCAGCTGGGTCAAGAAGGGCAAGCAGGTTTGGCTTTTAACCTTGTAAAACATTCAAGCAATATACAAGCATAAATAGTAAAAAGATTCCTCTCCACTGTATCATGCAGTGATGTGATGTCAGCTCAATGTTGGCCACGTAACAGGAGCAGCTGACTCTACAGCTAAACTCAGGATTTTGGAGGGAAACATGAGATGCTCTTCGGTTGTGTTAGCTATATCCACTTTAATATCTACTCCCCAGAGGTCACCCCTGGTAATCATTGAGAGTGATTTCTAACAGACTGCCAGGTTCAAACCCATATTCTACCTCTTAGCTGTGTGACCTGCGGCAGGTGATATTTTTTGAACTTCAGCTGCACCATCTGTAAAATGGGGATAATAGTAGTACGTTCCTCAGATATGTGGGGATTAAATTAATTCATTTTTTGAGTATACATTGCTTAGTGTTAGATGCTTTTATTATGCATATTCATAAATAACTTTTTCTGCAACTTGCTTTTTTCTCGGTATATCTTGGAGATCCTTGTCAGTGCATCATGCGTCAAATTCCAGAACCACAGATGAACCATAAGCTATTTAATCAGTCTGCTGCTGAATGACGTTGAGCTTGTGTCCTTTGTACACATTTAGGGAAAACTCCCCAAAGCTAAATTCCAAAGTAAGAGGGTATATTAGTTTGTTTCTGTTGCTTATAAAACAAAACATCTGGGGTCTGGCCCGTGGCTCACTCGGGAGAGTGTGGTGCTGATAACACCAAGGCCACGGGTTTGGATCCCATATAGGGATGGCCGGTTAGCTCACTGGGTGAGCGTGGTGCTGACAACACCAAGTCAAGGGTTAAGATCCCCTTACCGGTCATCTTTTTAAAAAAAAAACAAAAAAAACCAGAACATCTGGAACCGGATAATTGATAAAGAAATGACATTTGTTTCTTACAGTTTCGGAGGCTGGGAAGTCCAAAATCCAGGAAACACATCTGGTGAGGGCCTTCTGTGTGGGAACTCTCCACAGCAATGCAGGATATCATATGGCGAATCAGCTGAGCAAGAGACAACTTTCTCACTGGCTCTCCTTATGAAGCCATCAGAACCATGCACATTAGTCCGTGAATAGATCAATTCATTCACAATGTCCTCACAATCTAATCACCTCTTAAAGGCCCCACCTTTCAATTGCCATAATTGGATTTCCCACCCTCTTAACACTTAAAAGGAAATTAAGTTTCCAATACATGAACTTTTGGGGGACACATCTGACCCATAGCAGAGGGTATATAAATGTATTTTAGGTGTTGTTACTTTTTTGTTGTTGTTGTTGTTGCTGGCCAGTATAGGGATTGAACCCTGGACCTTGTCATTATCAACACTGTGCTTTAACCAAGTGAGTTAGCTAATTGGCCAGCCCTGGTGTTGGTACTTTTCAAAAGGCTATAGGGTAGTAGTAGCATTTACAGCAACAAGTTTTTTTTTTTTTAGCATTTGTTTTTTGGATAGATAATACATGCATTTGATACAGATTTGAAAGGCTTACAAATATACACAGAAGTGGTTTTTTTGTGGTTTTTTTTTTTTTTTTTTTTTAAAGATGACCGGTAATGGGATCTCAACCCTTGACTTGGTGTTGTCAGCACCATGCTCTCCGCAGTGAGCAACCAGCCATCCATATATAGGGATCCGAACCCCTAGCCTTGGTGTTATTAGCATTGCACTCTCCTGAGTGAGCCAAGGGCCGGCCCTTTTTTTTTTTTTTTTTAAGATGACTGGTAAGGGCCGGCCCGGTGGCACACTGGATAAGTGTGCCGCTTGGGAAGCGCGGCAGCGCTCCCGCCCGAGGGTTCGGATCCCACATGCAGACCGGTTCCCGCTCACTGGCTGAGCGAGGCGCGGGGGCAACGCCGAGCGCTGCAATCCCGCTGCCGATCCCCCGCCCGGCACCGCGC